>NW_020954590.1:40096119-40145970 GCF_900497805.2 Vombatus ursinus | reverse complement strand
ACACACACACACACACACACACACACACACACACACACCATGGCTTATGTAAAAATATGTTTTGCATAACTTCATATGTATAATGGGTATTGTTTTTCTTGCCTTCTCAATGTGTGGGGGAGGGAGAGAATTAGGAACTGAAAATTATAATTTTAAATCAAAAGAAGTCAGTCAGTAATAAAAACACTATTATTAAGTCTTTACTTAAATGAAGTTTAATCCAATCAGAGCTGGGCTCTCACTCTATTGTGTGTGTATATGTGTATATATTATATGTATGTACACACATACATATATACATGCGTACACACAAATGTATATTTCTCCTCCTATTATAATGTGAACTCCTGGAGAACAGAGATTTATCTTATTTTTCTATTTAAATCCCCATCACTTAGCATAATACTTTGCACATAAGTGCTTAATAAATGTTTTTTCATTCATTCACTCATTTATTCATTTGGCATCATTTTCTCATCTATAAAATGAGAAGGCTGGATTTGTTTAAATGATCTTGAAGGTCTATTCTAGGTCTGAATCCTCTGAACCAATGATAATTAAAGCATAAAATGTTTGTAAGGTTTTCCAAAGAAAAGCCCTATATAAACTCAATGATTCTTCTTCCTTGGGCACTTAAATGGCTCCCTGGGTACAGATCAGCTACCCATCTACACCTTCTCATCTTGTGTGATTCTTGTCTAAACCCAGATAAAAATAAAAGAATTTTGTGCTAGAGGCCACATAGCTTTAAAGGGATTGATTTTCAACGTATCCCAAGAGGAGAATCTTTGTATCAGTGTTTATTATACCCATTTGACATTCCTTTTACACTCAATCCCTATTTAAAATTCAGTGGTATGCTACTTATTATGCAATTAAGCTTTTTGTAACTTCTGCTCTTGTACTTATTTGTGCAAACTTATTTCTACTACCTCTGCTCCCGGATGCTCCCCCTATAATTAGATTAAACCTCCATTTAAGTAAAGGCTTAATAAATGCATGCTTACTGTCCACTCGCTCTTTTTTTAATTCTTATTTTCAGTTCCAAATTCTTTCCCTCCCTCCACCCTTCCCCTACCCGTTGAGAAGGCAAGAAATATAATATTTGTTGTATACATATGAAGTCATGCAAAACATATTTTCACATTAGCCATGTTGCAAAAAAAATTTTAAGGTAAGGAAAAAAAAATCTAAAATATGCCTCAATCTGCACTCAGAGTTCATCAATTTTCTCTTTGGAGGTGGATAGCATTTTTCATCATGAGTCCTTTGCAATTGTCTTATATCATTGTATTGATCAGAGTAACTGAGTCTTTCACAGTTGATTATTGTTACAATATTGTTGTTACTATATACAACATTCACCCAGTTCTGCTCATTTTACTTTGCAACAACTCAATTTTTAAGTCCTCCCAGGTTTTCCTGAAGTCATCCCTTTTATCATTTCATATAGCACAATAATATTCTATCACAATCATATTCCACAACTTGTTCAACCATTCATCAATTGATAGAAATCTCCATAATTTGTCCAGGGTCACACAAATAACTTGCCCAGGGTCACACAAATAATAAGTGTCTTAGGCCAGATTTGAACTTAAGAAGATGAGTTTTCCTGACTCCAAACCCAGCACTCTACCCACTGTGTCTCCTAGCTGTCACCCACATGCATTAATGAAACCTATTTTTCCACATCCTCTCTAGCATCTTTCATTTTCTTCTGTCATGTTAGTCAATCTGATAGGTGCGAGGTGGTACCTTAAAATTATATTTCATTTGCATTTCTGTAATTATTAGTGATTCTGACTGACTTCTTCATGCATAAATTTTTGCTTCCTGATTAACTTCTTAAGGCGTTCCAGAAGCTACAGACATTTATGACTACCTGGTATGTCATCAGACAGATCTCTCAAGGTCTCTCTCAAGAACTTTGGAATTGATTTTTGACAGGACTGCCCAGCATGATGTGCCCTCATCAGAGAGGTTGCCAAGCTCTGTGAGCAAAGCAGAACTGAAGTAACTAGAAAGAAATGCAAGATGTACAGATTTAGAGAATCCACCACAAATGTTCACATGGACTATCTGTGCCTGACCTGTGGTAGAGCATTCTGAGCTCATATTGGTCTGATCAGCCACAGCTGGACACACTATAACTTGACACTAACATAGTGATGTCATTTTTGTCCTCTTCGAGAACCAAGGACAACATCCAACAATTGTTGATTGTGTTTGGAGCATGGCACTACTTGCTGGAAACAATTACAAAGCTAAGACAACTGCCTGCATCTTTGAGCTTACAGTCTATTAGTGAGATAAGATAAATATATAGATAACTATAGTATGGAATTCTGCATGAGAAATGCACCATAAAGGTGAAAGACAATAGGGCCATAAGAAGTCTGAAAAGAAGGATGTTAGGGACCTGGGGAGTTAATGAAGCCTTCATGGAGAATGTGGCATTTTAATTGGGACTTAAAAGTTGGATGGGAATTCAACCCTAAATTTATTTCAGGTACATTTTCTTATGTATTTTCATAAAGGCCAATTTCTCTCCACCCATTAATTTTATGACTATGTTTGCATTTCCTCCGTGAAAACCAAGCACCAATTCATTTTTCCTTGCTAGACAATGATGGATTTAGAATCTATTCATGGAGGAAATAATTCTACTTTCCAGGTAGAAAGAAATGTTGGATTCTTTTGCATAGACATAAACTATAGCAACCTTAGAATTTAGCTAAGAAGATACATTACACAGTAACAGCAATATTGTTTGATGAAGAACTGTGAATGACTTAGCTATTCTCAGCAATGCAATGATCCAAGAAAATCCCAAAGGACTAATGATGAAGCATACTATTCACCTCCAGAGAAAGAACTGATATTGATTGAATACAGACTGAAGCATGCTATTTTTCACTTTCTTTCATTTTTTTCTTTTATTCAAGTCTTCTTATGCAAAATGACAAATATGGAAATGTTTTACATAATTGCACATGTATAACCTATATCTGATTGCTTACCATCTCAGAGAGGGAGGGAGAGATAGAATTTGGAGCTCAAAACTTTAAATAAAAATGTTTAAAAATTGGGGAAAAAAAGAAGATACATTTCAGGAAACTATATTTATGTAGAAATAAATTAGCTTTGTAGCAGGGAAAAAGAGTCAGAAGTCTACAATTTGTATATTGAATTGCATCCAGGCACTGTTGTGTAGTGTGTTAGAAACAGAACAGGTCAAGATTTCAAAATTCCAGCTCTGCTTCTCAGCAGTTATGTGACTTGGAACAAGTCATCTCAAATCTCTGAAACTCAGATTTATCATTTATGTTGTTGTTTGGGTCATTTCAGTTATGTTCAACTCTTTTGACCCTATTTGGGGTTTTCTTGGCAAAGATACTGTAGTGGTTTGCCATTTCCTTCTCCAGCTCATTTTACATATGAGGAAACTGAGGCAAACAGAGTTAAGTGACTTGGTCAGGGACACACAGCTAGTAAGTGTCAGAAGCCAAATTTGAACTCAGGAAGATGAGTCATCCTGTCTTCAGGCCCAGCACCCTTTGGGACGTCCATATTCCCCTATGGAAAATGATGATCATTGTGGACCACTGGGGTTTTCTCAGGAAAGATACTGGAGTACTTGGCCGTTTCCTTCTCCAGCTCATTTTGCAGATGAGGAACCTGAGGCAAACAGGCTTAAGTGACTTGCCCAGGGTCACACAGCTAGTAAATGTGTGAGGCCAGATTTGAACTCAGGAAGATGAGTCTTCCTGACTCTAGGCCTGGCACTCAAATCGCTGTACCACCAAGTTGCCCCTTAATGATTATCATCTATAATCTGGGGATAATAACACTTGCATTACTTATCTCAGAAGGCCAAATAAAATAATGTATATAGAAAGCTTTATAAACTATAAAGAAGTATATAAGAAATAACTGCTAGTATTATCATTATCAAAAGGTACTTATAAAGATATGAGTAAATATTAATAGCAATTATTCAGAACCATAGCAGAAATTACCTACCCTTCCACTATTATGGGTGCCAGTCACTAATATTATATATAATATGAAATGTGCCGCAGTGTAAAGAATCCTGACCTGGAAGCCAGGAGAACCAGATTCTAGCCCTGGCTTTGCCATTAATTAGCTGTTTCACCCCTTCTCAGAGCTATGCTTGAGCATCAGTTTTTGCATTTGGAAAATGAGGGAGTAACGGTGGATAAGATGATCTCTCGGTCTCTTACTGCTCCAAAGTTCTATGATTCTATGAATTAACAATTCAATTTAATAAGCATGTATTAAGTGCCTGCTGGAGATACAAAGATAAAAACAAAACATCCCTTGCTCATAGAGAGTTTACATTCTACTAGAAGGATAAGCAGATAATTAAACACAAAGTAATATGGAATAATTTTAAGAAGAAGAAAGTACTAAAAATTGAAGGAATCAGGAAACACCTTGTGTAGGCATGACATTGGAGCTGTGCTTAGAAAGAAGCTAGTGGTTCTACAAGATGGAATGCATTACAGACAAAAGGAAGCTCCTGTGCAAATGCAAAGTGGTGGGAGGCTGGGTTGACTACAGGAAATAGCTGGCCAGTTTGACTGGAATGAAGAAGTAATGGGAAATAATATGAAATGAATGGAAAGGTAGATGTGAGCCATATTGTGGAAGCCTTCCAATGTCAAATTGAGAATTTTGAATTTTATTCTAGATGTAACACTGAAAACACTTCAGTAGGGTAATGACATCATCAGATTTGTATTGTTGGAATATCAGATCTGTGTTTTACTCTCTCTTTTTCCAATAGGACTTACCCATTTTTTATTCTAACTCTATTCTTTATTTTAAGCAATTACGATTATAATAGCAATTTGTCAGTATCATCATAATCACAAAAAGACCCATTGCCATTAAAAGTAATCCCTGATTTTTTTATTGGTGTACAGCTAAACTGCATGGATCACTGGGTCCTGAAGCATCTCTACTAAGCCTTACTTAAACCTTTTACACCGAAAAATAAATATTGATAGTCATATTCTTCTACTTATCCTAATCCTTTGAAAAACTTCTATTTCCTTTCTTACCTATTCTTAGATTTCAGTTTGCATTCAATGTGTGAGCTATCCAGAAATGTGCTAAGAAGTAAGAGTACTCTAGCCTCAAACTCAGATTAGTCTCTCTTATTGCTAATGAAAAATGAGAATAGAGATTTAAACTAACATATTGAACATGTTCTTATATTTGAGCCACACTTGAAGTCATCTCAGGGCAAGATAGGATTTGTAGTCATGTAATATTAAAAGAAGAATACTTGTTAGAGATGGACTTTTGCAGTAGAAAGCAGTTGAAGATACTATATAATTTCTCAAATTCTGTCTATCCCGATCACCTCCTCTGACTCAGTTCTGAGTCCAGCTCATTGTCAAGCAAGCAAGGAAAAAACATTTATTAAATGCCTATTAGGCACCAAGTGCTATCCTAGGCATTAGAAATACAAAATGCATCCATTTGAAAGAAACGTCCACCCAAAGAGTTTATCTGAGACATACATATTAATAGGCTAACTCAAGAGAATTCATGTCCTAAATTCAAAGTATCAAAGTAAAAAGCAAATCATATAAATGTATGCAGCACCAGTGTCCTCCCAGAAGATGAATACTTCAGGTTTAAGGTACTTTATGGATATATATTCCAAAAACTAAAGCTTATGAGTTTCCATCAATATGTTTACCTTTCAATAATCAGCCAGAGGGCACAATTAGGGAGGAAAAGGCATTTATTGAAATGTCATAGTAAGAAAAAAAACAAAACACCTCCCCCATAACCTGGGATATTTTCCCCCAAAAATATACCCATTAAAAGGGAACATAAGCAAGTATAGAAATCATGAATTCACTGGATATGGGGAATTTGTCTAGAGGGGCCACTTCGAGTACCCCTCATATCTTCTCAAGATGTCCTTATGCTGCACCTTGCTGGCTATAGCATCTCTGCTGGGCTGGCCTCTAAAGGACCCTTTTCATGAAAAATGGAAGAGTCAGAGTTAAAGAAATACAACAAGCACAGGCCTGAGTTATCCAAAATGACGGTCCTTCCCAAGTCACAGTAAGTGGTACCAGACAAAAGCAGCTTTACTTTGGCAGACAAAATGAGCTGAAAGAACAGCAGAGCAGATGCCTGATAAGGAGTGGGAGGAACTGAAATCCAGGAGGATGAAGGTGTCCTGTGGAAATAAAAGAAAGATGAACAAGAAAAAAGATGAGAGGTCAAAAGCAGAGATCACTAGCACCTCGAGGCTAGATACCCCAAACAAATATCATATTTGACTCAGTAACCTTAGCTCTTCTTCTTCCTTATCAAAGCAGCTGGGATGTTGTGGAGGACCCCTGGACCTCATAGAGTCAAAACACCTGGATCTGAGGTCTGGCTCTCCTGCTTACTATCCATGTGGCCACAGCCAAGTCACTTCACTTCTCTCAATATTGTCATCTGTAAAACGGAGATAATAATACTTGGAATGCCTCCTCACAAGGTGTTGTGTAGCATCCATGAGCTAACATAGGGCAAGTGCTTAATAAACATAAGCTACTTTTCCTTCCCCTCCTCCCTCTCATAATTAAAGCTAAAGTACAGAAAAAACCCAGACACTGGACTTTCATGAGAGCAATAGAAGTTTATATTTGTGTGTTTGTGTTTCATCTTTCAATGCCTCTGTCTCACCTCCAGAAAATACAATAGTCTGTTTCTTACAGTTCTCATTCTTTAGAATGCTTACTGACAAAATTTAATTGACATTTAGGACTACTCATCTATCTTAAGAGAATTTCTGATAAACGTCTCATCTCTACCTTCCACCTTATAGTCCCTCTTGACAGGAAGAAGGAAAAGGGGGAGGAGAAGAAGAAGAAGAAGGAGGAGAAGAAGAAGAAGAAGAAGAAGAAGGAGAAGAAGAAGGAGAAGAAGAAGAAGAAGAAGAAGGAGAAGAAGAAGGAAAAGAAGAAGAAGAAGAAGAAGAAGAAGAAGAAGAAGAAGAAGGAGAAGAAGAAGGAGAAGGAGAAGGAGAAGAAGAAGGAGGAGAAGAAGGAGGAGGAGGAAGAGAGGGAGAAGAAGAAGAAGAAGGAGAAGGAAGAGAAGAAGGAGAGGGCAGCTAGGTGGGGCAGTGGATAGAGCACAAGCCCTGAAGTCAGGAGGACCTGAGTTCAAATTCAGCCTCAGACCAAACACTTGACACTTACTAGCTGTGTGACCTTGGGCAAGTCACTTAACCCCGATTGCCTAAAAAAAAGAAAGAAACTATTATTAGATTTCAGAAACTTTATCTTTCTATTATAATTCATGTGACTTGACTACCTGATACTGTGTTATTTTACTATGGATGGATCCTAAAGCCATAAACCCTAACCATAATTGGTTTCAACACAGCTCTAGCCCAAAAACGACCTGTTTGTGAGAGGCACAAACAGTGCTAGAATAGTGTTATGGATAGGGTGCTAGACTTAGAATCAGAAAGATCTGGTTTTGAATCTTGCCTCAAATATTTACTAGTTGTGTGATCCTCTTTGTTCTTGTCATGCTGTAAAATGAGGAGGGTAGACTCGGTGATCTCTAAGATGGCTTCTAGCTCTAAATCTAAAAGCCAATGTGTGAATGCCAGAGTCTGAGGGGAATGTATATAGCTATAGATATCGATATAGATATATATGTGTATCTATATATATGTGTTAATTGTCACACATGTCACTTTAATGATACCTTCTCTTTATAATCAATCAAATATATCATGCTAGCATTGTTCTAAGTCTTGAGTTCTTGCTTCCTTCCCTTCTTGACTCCCAAGATTTATCTGCTCAGAAAGACTTGACAATCTGGATTTTTCTGTGTTCTTAGGATTCAAGCCCAGGTGATAGAGGAAAATATTCTCCCTATTGATCATGACATAATTCCCATAATTCAAATCCCATCCCCAATCATAATTTCATATCATACAGGTTTCTAAAGAAGTAATATAAAGAGTAAAGAGAGACTGGCAAAAGGACTAGATCTATACTGTCTTCTATGTATATAACAGTTCAAACTTTCCCTTTCTCACTTAAAGTATTCCTTTGTAGTTCTCCACCATACAGAGAGGAATAGCACCAGGACCAATTTATCATAGATGCAATCAATTCTCATAGAAAATTAAATTCTGGGGAGTCAAGTCGGCGGAGTAAAAGCAATGACTTGCTTGAGCTCTCCCCCAAACCCCTCCAAATACCTACAAAAAAATGGCTCTAAACAAATTCTAAAGCAACAGAACCCACAAAAAGACAGAGTGGAACAAATTTCCAACCCAAGACAACCTGGATGGTTGATCAGAAAGGTATATCATGTCAGGCTGGGAGAGGACCGCAGTTTGACATGGGCGCGCAGGCAAAGCAGTCCTCAGAGGACTGAATTGCAGGTAGCTGTAGTGGTTTCCAGAACTCTCAACCCACTAACGCAAAGACAATTAGAAGGTCAGTGGGAAAAGTCTGTGACTGTGGTGACAGAGAGAAGTGAGGTGGTCTCAGCTCCAGTCCCCAAGCCTGGCCCCAGGGCAGCGGCTGCTTCCTGAGCTTCCAGTCCATAGAATGAGGGGGAATCCAGTGGCTGATCAGAGAGGGAGTGCAGAGATCTCTTTGCTGGTGCAGGATTCTCTTGCTTTGCCCTTGCTTGGATCTGGGTCACAGTTCTAGATGGCAGTCCTGGGGAGAAGAGGAGCACTGGTGTGGTGGACCTTGTAGTGACTGTGGAGAGGAAATCCTCCTCACAGTTCCAAGACAGAAAAGAGTGCTTGTGGTCACTCATAGACCAGAGCATAGGCCAGGAAAGGAGTAAACACCTCGCCCTTGATCATAGCACCTTAAAAGAACTGAAAATTTACAGGTTCCTATAAGTATCTCTGAAAACAACTGCACAAAACCCCTGAAGCTTGAGACAATACATTCTCCACACTGAGAAACAGACCCCTACCTTAACAAAGAGTTTATAACTCAAGTAATTGACTGGGATAGTGGGCAAGCAGCGCAAAAAGAGTCAGACTATAGAATCTTACTTTGGTGACAAAGAAGATCAAAACACACACGCAGAAGAAAACAAAGCCAAAGCTCGTACATCCAAAGCCTCCAAGAAAAATATGAATCAGTCCCAGTCCATGGAAGAGCTCAAAAAGGATTTTTAGGAGCAAGTAAGAGAAGTAGAGTAAAAACTGAGAGTGGTGCAAGAAAATCATGAAAAACAAGTCAACAACTTGCTAAAGGAGACCCAAAAAAATACTGAAGAAAATAACACCTTAAAAAATAGCCTAACCCAAATGGCAAAAGAGGTCCAAAAAGCCAATGAGGATAAGAATGCCCTAAAAAGCAAAATTGGTCAAATGGAAAAGGAAGTCCAAAAGCTCACTGAAGAAAATACTTCTTTAAAAACTAGAATGGAGCAATTGGAAGCTAGAGACTTTATGATAAATCAAGACATTGTAAAACAAATCCAAAAGAATGAAAAAATAGAAGATAGTGAAATATCTCATTGGAAAAACAACTGACCTGGAGAATAGATCCAGGAGAGAGAATTTAAAAATTATTAGACTATCTGAAAACCATGATCAAGAAAAGAGCCTAGATATCATCTTTCAAGAAATTATTAAGGAAAACTGCCCTGATATTCTAGAACCAGAGGGCAAAATAGAAATTGAAAGAATCCACTGACCACCTCCTGAAAGAGATCCCCAAAAGAAAACTCCTAGGAATATTGTAGTCAAATTCTGGAGTTCCCAGGTCAAGGAGAAAATATTACAAGCAGTCTGAAAGAAATAATTCAAGCATTGTGGAAACACAATCAGGATAACACAAGATTTAGCAGCTTCTACATTACGGGACCGGGAGGGCATGGAATATAATGTTCCGGAGGGCAAAGGACATAGGATTACAACCAAGAATCACCCACCCAGCAAAACTGAGTATAATCCTTCAAAAGAAAAAATGATCATCCAGTGAAATAGGAGACTTTCAAGCATTCTTGATGAAAAGACCAGAGCTGAATAAAAAATTTGATTTTCAAATACAAGACTCAAGTGAAACATGAAGAGGTAAACAGGAAAGAGAAATCGTAAGAGACTTATTAAGGTTGAACTGTTTACATTCCTGCATGGAAAGATGATATTTGTAACTCATGAGTCCTTTGTCAGAATTAGGGTAGTGGGAGGGAAAAAATTATATGTATGTATGTATAGATAGATAGAGAGAGAAAAAGAGAGAAAGGTAAATAGCTAGATAGAGGGCACAGGTGAGTTGAAGATGAAGGGGTGATATATGGAAAATAAAATTAAGGGGTGAGAGAGGATTATACTGGGAGAAGGAAAAAGAGAGAGGTAGAATGGGGTAAATTATCTCACACGAAATAGACAAGAAAAGGCTTTTACAGTGGAGGGGAAATGGGGGAAGGTGAGAGGGAATGAGTGAATCTTATTCTCATAGGATTTGGCTTAAGGAGGGAATAACATACACAATTGGGTATGGAAATCTATCTTACCCTACAGGAAAATAAGGGGGGAAGGGGACAAGAGAGCAGGGGGATGATAGAGAGGAGGACAGATTGGGAGAGGGGATAATCAGAAGCAAACACTTCTGAGGAGGGACAGGGTCAAAAAAGAGAATAGAATAAATCGGGGGTGGGATAGGATTAAGGGAAATATACTTTCGCAACATGACTACTATGGAAGTGTTTTGCATGACTACACGTCTATAACCTGGATCAAGTTTCCTGCTTTTTCAATGAGGGTGGGTGGGGAGGGAGGAAGGGAGAAAATTTGTAACCCAAAGTTTTAAAAACACATATTTAAAAAAAAGAAAATTAAATTCTGGCCAAAGTTTCCTACCACACGAGTGGGTTCCATTAACCTTTGATCAAGACTCAACTTGAAAATAGATGTACTATTTTTGAATATACAGATGTACAGAAATAGCATGGGTATCAGAGAGGTCCAGGGTTTTTGTTTTTTCCATTTCTTCTGTTATAATTCCTCCAGTTCAAATATCACCTTCTATGTGTAGCTTTTTCTGATTTATCCAGCTGCTAGTGCACTACCTCCCCAAACTACCATATATAGTCTCTCTCTCTCTCTCTCTCTCTCTCTCTCTCTCTCTCTCTCTCTGTCTCTCTCTCTCCTTCTCTCTCTCTCTCCATATATATATATGTGTGTGTGTATGTTTGTATATATGTATGTATATATGTATATATTTAGTATCTACTTTTACGTGTGTATGTTTCTCCTCCCCTCACCTCAGAATTCAGTTCTGTGAGGGCAATAAGTGTTTCACTTCTATCTTTGTACACCCATGCTTAGTGAATTGCTTGGTATTTAATAAATGCTTGTTGATGGATAAATTGATTTTAACCACTAATAGAAGGGCAGAAAAGAAGGAAATAGGCTATCCAATTGCTCAGCTATTTAGTTTGGGGCTCCTAATGAGTAATTTTAACATTTCTTATGTTTATTATTTTATACACTGTAACTATTATATTATGCATAAATTGTTGAGCCTTATTTAAAGACGTTCCTCCAATGAAATCCCGTTACGGTATTATAGCTGTTTGATGCATCCTATAGGCAAAAAGAGATTAGCAGAAAAAGACCTCATGGGGGAAGGAGTTTAAATCTTCACTGAGCATGCTGGGTTTTGTAATTTGGGTTCATCTTGGTAGCCAACAGGTCAACCTTGAAGGAGATCCTGGGCTCTGGCCTGCTATACCATCTGTATACTGTTGCTTCAGCCTCAGCTTACACTTCCAATCTCCATTCATCATAGCCTTATTGTCTGCCTGGAGGGCAGGGTGTGGGAATGTCTATCACACAACTGTTAAAATGTAGTGGAAGTGATCTTGGGTACTAAAAGAGCAATTTTTTTTCCTTATTGTTTTCATAGGTAAAATCCAGGTTTCCCTGCCCTCAGATTTGGACATTCTCATAGTTGATGTTTTAGACTCAAGGAAGAGGTTGTATAAAACCATGATGACTGCACAAATGTTTGTTAAGTAAAACTTTTGGTATTGACACTACAGAAATCAAAATAAAAGGGAAGAAAGGCCTCTATTTTAAAGGTGGGCAGTGTTCAGAAATATTCAGGAAATAACTAAAGAAATTAATTGCTTCTGAAATTTCTCAAGGGAAGAAAAAGCAGCATTTTCTTATTCCCTATTCCCATCAGCATCATTCTTACCATTTGGAAATGCAGGTTTTTCCAGTTGTCTATGATGTTACTGAAGCTATGAGAGATGAGAGGATTTTCTTTATGGCTTACATACACTACGTTTTGCAAGTTCCACTGCTGGCATCATGCAAGTCCAATGAGTTTCTCTGGACCACTCAGAAGAATGTGGTGTCAGCCCATGTTGAAGGTGAGTTGGAAGTTCTGACAGGCCAGAACATTTACACAAAAGCCAGAATCAATTTGCTCCTTTTTGCTGAAAGGAATTTTCAGGAACTTCTTGTTGATGTGGAACCAGAGAGAATAGATAAGTTCTATGAAATTTTTTTAAAAACTACTTGGCTGCATACAAATGATCAGCCCAGATCCTTCTCTGGCAAGAGACCCTCTGTATGGGATAGAGTTGCTAAGAATTGAAAATATCACTCATGAACAGTGGCTGGAAGCTAAGCATCTAGGGTCTTCAGAAGACACCTTTGAGATCCCTATTGAGCAAACAAGCTTGGAGATGCTTGGAAGGGAAGATAGAAACAGGAGGCAGTAAACATGAAACTACTTTTCCTCTGTACATCATAGAAGAGGTATCAGAAATGGAATGCCTGTCTTTCAGTAACTATGAAATTTCACCTAGCCCACCATCCTGCTCCCCAAAGCCCAAAGTGATGCAAAAAAAAAGAGGAAAATGCTAACTCTACCCTTTCCTTGATTTCTAAATAAGGAATATAAGCTGGACTTTAAACTCTACAATTGGGCAAGTATCAAGGAAAGAGCAACAGAGACATGAAGCCACAAGATCTAGATTTATATCTTGATTCTGTAAGAAATTCAAATTGTGAACTGATACATCAATATAATATAACTTGATTTTTAGCTAAGGCTTGCTATGAATTATTAAGTTTATTTATTATTGAATGTATGTATTAATTGTATTTATTAATAATATTAATATTAAATTAGTATTAAATATTTAAATTATTAAATTTATTAGGGGCAGTTAGGTGGTGCAGTCAGGAGGCCCTAAAGTCAGGAGGACCTAAAGTCAGGAGGACCTGAGTTCAAATCTGGCCTCAGACCAAACACTTGACACTTACTAGCTGTGTGACCCTGGGCAAGTCACTTAACCCCAATTGCCTAAAACAAAAAAAGAAAGAAAAAAATTATTAAATTTATTAAACTTTTATTAGTAAGTTGTTAGAATTTAACTTCCCCACTCTTGTGAGCCTAAGTCCCTTGTTTCGTAACACTTCTCCTTTTCTGTGTGAGTAAAAGTTCCCCTTTTTGTATGGAAGTTCATTCCTCATTTAGACTCATGAAAACTTACAAAACGCTCCATGATGCTCTCATAGTATATCAATGAGTTGTTTCATTAATCATCAACACCTGAGCCAATGAGCAAGATGAACTTTGATTTAATTAAAGTTGAGTTGAGAATGCCTGCAGTCCTAATGTTACAAATCAACCTACTTCCCTATACCTGTTATAGTTCCCTATTCCTGTAAATTCTATAGTACGCATTAATATCCTGAATATGTATTAATCATGAATATGCATTTTGATTAATTCCTCCTTGTTGATTATAAAAGTGCTCTCTGTAAAACCTTCAGTTTGCCCTTGCCTACTTGAGGAGGCTTGAATACAATTTACTGGCAATTTCTAGCTTTGCTAATAAATTGATTGTTCTTGGAACTTTGTCCCTCAGTTTACCTTTATTTTTCATGGAACAGTTGGCAATCATGGCAAGACTCAAGTGAGGGATTCCAGCTCCCAGGACAGCCCTTCGGAGGAAAACTTCTAATAGGCACTTCAGTTGATTTCACCAATGGACTTTTTTTCACAGGAGACCACCACAGAAGCTGGACACTCCTACAAATCTAACTTGAAACCTTCTGAGCCAAGTTAAAATCTGCAATTAGGCGGGGCCAGAACTTCCTGGCATCAGGGCTTCCCTTCTTCAGGGAGAAATAGTGGACTCAGACCTAAGGTCCAGCAGATTTCCTAGGGAGGACAGGTGAGCCCGATGAGCCCTTTAAGAAGGCAGCAATATCCAGGAACCTCCTTTGTATCCCTCTGAAAGGCTTTATTTTTGTTTTGGTCTGATATCAAATGAAGCTTCTTCTCCAGAGAGAAGTGGACTCCCCAGTTTAAGGCCTGGCCAGATATTAGTAGAAGCCTTTTTTCCTAGAGTAAGATATCTATAAACAGAGCTCTAAAATTGTGAGTACATTTTCAAATTGTCTCTATTTGATAGAATTTGCTATCCTCTAGTCAGGTGTCAACAGAGATCTCAATTACCGCTGATTTTTCTATGTGCACTTTGTTTTAAGGAAGTTGTTCTGGCAGAGAGTCTAGAAGAGAATGTGCTGAAAATCACTTTCTCAGCTAGCAGGGACTTAACTTACATTTTTAGTGAGAGTTAGGGAGGAAGAATCTATTAATAGGGGCTTCTGTTCATCTGTGTTTGTCTTGATACTTAAACCAATCCTTTTCTTGTGGTCTGATCAACCAAAAGGAAAATAGTTGGTACAGAGAGTAAAAACTTTCTCCAGAACTTTAAAAGGACGTTAAAAAGGAAAAGTCTTTCTCTGCCTTTCTGACTCTAGCCAAGCTGGAGTGGCAGACAAAAGACAGATAAAAACACAGAAATTTGGTTTCCAATCTGCAGAAATTTAATTATATTGTAAACAAATTAGAGACCAAAAGTTGTTTCCTCTACTATAAATCTTCAAATTGCAGTTTGAATACTTCTGGAAAGAGGAATAAAGGAAATTTTTACAGACACATTCTAAGCGCAAAGGGGAGGTGATTTCATTGATTAGAGAAAAGAGAACTGGAATTAGCACATTTCAAAGTGCTCTCAGTTTGCACTTTGACCACGGAGACAGAAAAGCTTTTTTAAAAAAATAATTGAAAGTAAGTGAAATTTAATGATACCACTATAGTTTAAATCAATTGTTTAGATAAATTAGAAACAGAGTAAAACTTGTGCTGAAATCAGTGGAAGTGAAAATAAGGTCAAAATTGTATTTTAGTGGAACCATAATGAGTAAAGCTCTAAGTTAAAGTAACAATTATTGAGGATAGAATTAAACAAGAACATAGCATTGTAGGAAAATGTCATTCTTCCATAGTGTCCAACTCTTTATAACCCCATGGACAATAGCATGCCATTTCATTCTCATATCTTTCAGCATTTTGATGTGGTCCATGAAGTTTTCTTGGCAAAGATGCTGCAGTGGTTTGCCATTCCCTTCTCCAGCAAATAGTAAATTAAGTGTGTGCTCACCTAATATGGAGGGTGCTCAGATTACAAAGGATCAAATTAGAAGGAGTATATGACTTAAAATAAATTTTAGCATAAAATACAAAAGTTTTGACCAAGCAAAACAAAATTTGCAAATTATTTCTGGATGTTCCTTGCCTCATTGTCTTGGGAACTAAAACAAACTTTTTACAGGATGAACTTAGAAAGCTTACAAATTTAAAACAAATTTTCATCACTTGGAAGTGTAATCTTAAATTTTATCTCCATCAGTTACTGTTTTTCAGTTCCTGATAATGCTAATTAATTTTTGAAGCCAAAATTGTGTTTTTAAGGAAGTCAGATACTTCATAATCAAAGAAGTTTTCTTTTTAAACATCAAAAATCTGTATTAGTATGCTAGTATGTGTCGAAGATATGGTTGTTTAATTTACATTTAATTGTTTTAATTAAAATCAATTGATGTTTACTATTGCTGCATCTCAGCAATTATAAACCCAGCATCACTTTTCAATTTGTGGGGTTAAGAAACTTTGTAATATATATTTAAACCAGTGAATTTTGAAAACGTAAAGCATAAATTAGCTGAAAATAGTAGGCTCTTAGAAAAATTGAGATGTAAATATTATTATTATGGATTATAAATCTGGATTTCATCTTGTCAAAATTTTGTTTTGAAAACCAAATTATAATTGTGATATATCAGAGAATTTCATTTCATTTGCAATTGATAAAGGCAATAATGCTGAAAATGCAGGAATCAAGTAAATCTGAGTTAAAATCCAACCTCTGGAATTTATTAGTTATATGACTTTAAGTGAATGATTGATTTCATTCTAGTCTTCTTTTTATGTAAATGAGAAAATAAATAATAATATCCACCTCCCAGGGTTGTTGGGAGAATAAATAATTGCAAAGTGCTTAGCATAGTGAGCATTGTATAAACGTTGACTATTATTGGGTTTTAGATTAAATAGCATATCAAAGGTAATAACATGAATTATTTTCTAAATTGTTGTAAAACAATTACAGTTAGTGAAGCCACTTCTCTATTGAACTTTAAGGTTGCCCCAAAATGTAGAATTACTATACTTCAATGAGAAGTTTGAGGACAATTCCTTACCCCTACCAGAGTTGTGATCCAAATTTATAACTGTGCTTAGGTAAAGTTATAATAACTTGTTGACTCTATAAAAGAACTTATGCTGTAAAAGTCTAAAACAATGAATGGTTACTGTGAAATCGACTAAATTGATATCATTTGGCTAAAATAAGTTTTATATCTTACGAATTGGAGGGTCATTTCAGTCATTTCAGGCATGTCCAATTCTTTGTGACCCCATTTGGAGTTTTCTTGGCAAAGACACTGGAGTGATTTGCCATTTCCTTTTCCAACTCACTTGATGGATGAGGAACTAAGGCAAACAAGGTTAGGTGATTTGCCCAGGGTCACATAGCTAGTATCAGAGGCCAGATTTGAACTCAGGAAGATGAGTCTTCCTGTTTTCAAGCCCAACACTATCCAGCGCACCATTTAGCTGCCTGAATTAAACTGATAAAACATAGCAAAATTGTTTTAAAACTATTAAATATTTAATGGGTTATTTTCCCCTCTAAACCATCTTCCTAACGGGAAAGACTTCAGTATTACTATTTAGAACCACCTTACAAGTTAGCAAGTGTCTCAAGTATAAATGAGAAATCAAAAACTAAACATTTTAAAGTACTACAGAAAGCGGACCTCTGGAATTCTTTAAAATAATCTTTAAGAACTAGAAAAATCCTGGCACATGGTGAGCACTATATAAATGAACTATTGTTACTTCTTGAATTGACTGTAATTATGCCATACTGGTTAACTCTATAATGGATTTTAAGATGTCATTGAATGTGATTAATAAAATACCAAAGGAGGTAAGATAGATGATTTCCCCTATAACATAATTTTAAAATCCATTCTATTGAACTGTTGTCTCCTGAATGCTAAGTTTCATGTCTTAAATACATACTATTAGGTATATAAAAATTTTCTCTTGTGTTATAAAATCTGAGAAAAACTGTTAAGACAAGTTACTTCCCCTTTTGATTTGAATGCTGTTAGATCAGAAGTGTATCTGTCATAGAATATGACAAAAATGTTTGAAGACTGTTATATTTAATGAGATATATTTTGTTTTAAATTAAGAAAATAGTAATGATAAATGACTTACCTTTGGGAGAAAAGCATAACAAAATCCTCATAAGAGTTTTTTGTCTACGAGGTTCCTTAAGATTTTTCACTTGATCTAAGTCATAAAATCTTACCAGGCCTACTGACAGCATGTTGTGAAATTCTGATGTATTGCAGTTTGAGGAAGTATGACCTCTCCCACTCAATATGCGGGAAAATTGAAAATTTGTATATACAGATAAATTCATCCAAGATTATTTAACTGTCACTTCTAAAAATTATAGAATTGTATCTGTTCCTAAAATTGACTTATTGAAGGTTAGGATTAGTAAGTTACTAGGCAATAGTAGTAGCTGACCATTTTCTAGGGGTTTTGAGTAGACTATCAGGAATTCACTCTATGAGCAAAAGTTCCAGAATATGGTATTTTTACTGTTTGTCCAACTTATCAAACGTTCAACCAACTTGCTTCTCTACCATTTCCTGTGGTAGTCATCCTTCACCTTATATCCTATGTGAACATCTTCACATTGATGTCATATGTATGCCTAAGTCTGATCATTTATAAAGTCTCCCTTCAACTTACTTGATGGGTTAAAGCTTTTTCTAGAACTTAAAACTCCTATTGGCAAACTTTACTCTGAAGCTCACCTGAAGTGGCCAGATGTTCTCCCCTTCCTTTATCCTGTCGACAAGGTAGACCAAGGTGGGAGTTGTATATCTAAATATTAAAACCTATCACTTATTTGTTTAGATATACTTTAGAACATATGTATATGCGGTGAATTTTTTTTGCCGCCAACAACCAAATTGAATATAAGAAATTTTATCTCCTCATGAATATTGTATGAATTTGAATCAATACTGTTAATGATTTTTGTCACATGAACACAATAATTATATCCTGCCTTAATATATAATTAATGAGGTTCTGCAATTTAAGGTCAAATCTTGTGGGACTTTAATTTGATATAGTTCTGAATTTATTTCAGGTATACTTGTAAGATGGCAAAGCCAATAATCCACCATTCCAGGGGCTGCCATGTCCTGTGGTCCAAAGACTGCACATATTTGCCCATACACACTGTTTGCCCTTGGAAGAAAACTGAGAGGGTGACCTTTTGAAGGTAAAGGTAAGATTCTCTTCATTCAGTTTCCCATCAAGCAGCTTAATTTCTCAATAGGAAATTTTTCTACCTAAATAATTTTGAGCCTGGATTTTGATACCTTGTGAATAATGTGGCACTTTAATTGGCTATTAACTAGATGGCTCACTGGATAAAGCATTGGGCCTAGAGTCAGGAAGATCTGAGTTTAAATCTGGCTTTAGACACATACTAGCTGTGTGACTGGGTAAGTCACTTAACCTCTGTTTGCCTTAATCCACTAGAGAAGGAAATGGCAAATCATTCCAGTACCTTTGCCAAGAGAAGCCCATCGACTGCATTGACATGCTATGGTCCATGAGATCACAAAGAGTCAGACACCACTGAACAATTAAACAAGTGCTTAATAAATGCTTCGTGACTTGATTAGTAAGAGCCTTGATTCAGTTTCCTTTTTTATTTAATTAGGGCAGCTAGGAGGCACAATGGATAGAGTACCAGACCTGAAGTTAAGAATACTTAACTTCCTGAGCTTGAATCTGGTCTCAGACACTTACTACCTGTGTGTTCCTGACCAAGTCACTTAACCCTGTTTGCCTCAGTTTCCTCATCTGTCAAAGGAGCTGGAGAAGGAAATGGCAAACTACTCTAGTATCTTTGCCAAGAAAACCCCAAATGGGGGTCACAAAGAGTCAGACACTACTAAAACAACTGAACAACAACAACACTCCCTTCTGCCTGAAATCAAAACACAACTAAGGGAGTTTTTCCCTTGTTATGACTTCCCCACATTGTCATAACTATGTCCCTGCTTTTCCTTTCATAGCAAATACTTAAGGCTTAGAAAAGTGGAAGTACGTGTATGAATTAATTTAATTCATAAAGCACTACATTAATTTAATTCATAAACCACTACATTATAAAATGGAACCACATTCTAAAGATTTAGGGCATGCAATCAGTTACTGGTACTGAAACATCTGAGTTATCTTAATAGAAGGTAAATATGAAATATCTTCTATAATTTACCTCTAACTTATAGTTTTATTTGTTTATACAATAGAGAAATAATATCCTCATAAGGGGAGGATTAGATGGAGATGTGATACATAGTTTTAAAAATTGGATTAAGGATTTTATATGTAAAATTGCATTTATAATTGTGAAGAAAGAGAAATTATTTTCCTATTTGAAGCATCTATCTGATAATTTTAAAAGAAAGAAAGACTTCTTTTCCAATTTAGGGCCTCATGATGTAACAATTGAAATTTTCGGAAGTTGCAGTTAAATTATGTGTTCTTAATTTGATATTTTTCTTATAGCTCTATTAATAAAATCTGACCCATAAGGCTTGAACTAGAAGGCTGTATTAAATTGTATTGAGTTTGTACTAAGTCTCCCTACACACTCTCAGAATCTTAGAAGCAGATCTGGAAGCAGGACAACATTCACAGAAGCCCTGAAAATGAAGCTGATTTCAGAATAATAAAGGGAAGATGTTTCCAGAAACCGGATAACCACCAAAAACATCTAGAACTTATACCTTGATAAAATGCACATTGTGATTGAATGGACATTGATGGTTGGGTTATTGAAGACTGAATTTTTTTTTCCTGTATGGGGTGTTTATAGTACCTTATTGTAAAATTTGGGTTGATATTATACAATATTATACATGGATTTTATGCATTTCTGAGTTTCTAAACTTTTTCTGTGTCATCTGCTGGCATTCACATATTGTCTGTGGCTTCCAAAAACTCCAAAAAAAATTCCTATTTAATTTCTTATGCCAACCCACCACATATAGAAACCACAATAGGGAAAGCCACACTGTGGAAGGGATAACTGTATAGATTAAGTTTAGAAAATAGATGATTCATGGAAAATAGGTCTCCCAAGAATCAAAGGGGGGAATTGAGAAATTCAAATTGTGAACTGTGATAGATCAATGTAATCTGACTTGATTTTTAGCTAAGGTCTGCTATGAATTATTAAATTTAAATTAAAATAGCTTTTATTAGTAAGTTGTTAGAGTTTAAATTCCCCACTCTTCTGACCTTAAGTTCTTTGTTTTGTAACACATCTCCTTTTCTGTATGAGTTAAAGTTCCTCTTTCTGTATATAAGTTCATTCCTCATTTAGACTCATGAAAACTTAGAAAACACTCCATGATACTCTCACAGTATATCAATGAGTTGCTTCATTAATCATAGACATCCAAGCCAATGAGAAAGCTGAACTTTGATTTAATTAAAATTACATGTAGTCACATGCCTACAGTCCTAATATTACAAATCAACCTACTTGCCTATAACTATTATACTTCCTTATTCCTGTAAATCTTATGAATATGTATTAATATCCTGAATATGTATCAATCTCATGAATATGTACTTTGATTAATTCCTCCTTGTTGACTACAAAAATGTTCTCTGTAAAGCCCTCAGTTTGTCCTTGGCTACTGAGGAGTCTTGAATCTAATTTATTGGCAATTTCTAGTTTTGCTAATAAATTGATTATGCTTGGAACTTTGTCCCTCAGTTTACCTTTATTTCTCATGGAACATTTGTCACTTACTAGCTATGTGACTGACTGTGATCAAATCACTTAACCTCTATAGTCCTCAGGGTCCTCATCTGTAAAATGGAGATAATAATTCTTGCATTACATAGTTCACCAGGATGTTGTAAAGAAAGTACTTTATCAGTTATAATAATAGAAACATGAGCCATTATGCCAATGATGACACAAAACAAAATTATTAGTTCAGATTGCTGGAGAACAAGAAATTGGCCCAAATCAGGATATGACTATAGTTGAATACCAATACAGTGAAAAGGGAGCCAGTTAGCTGAGTGTTTTTTCTCCATCACCAGATTGACAGTGGCTACTGGGCAGCTATATTGAAATCAGATGTATTTAAAATTAAAGATCAATTTCTCTCCTTTTTTGCAAGAGTACCTGCAGGAACTAGTCTATTATTATGTTAATGTATTTTTTCTTTTGATATTTAAATCAGTATCATGATTTTTTTCTATAATCACAGTTCTCTTCTTTAAATAAAAGTAAAATGACCTATGTTATGCAAATGGATTTTGTAGTTGTTGTTCTTCCTAGTGGTCCTGTCATCAAGACATTCTTTTATTCCATTTTTTTCTGTTGTGGTTCACTTTCCTTTAATTTCCTTTTATTCTCTCATTAGTTCAGATCTCTTTTTCAATTTTCTATTGACTTTTCTCCACGTCTCCTTCAGCCACTATTTAATATGAATGGAAAACCAACCCATTCACTCTGCTCATTCCTCTTTAACTGTAAGCTTTTGCTTACAGTTCTCTTCCTGTCTAGCCTGTCCTGCCTTCTTCCCTTTACCTACCCATCCTTTAGGTCCTAAATTGTCATTCTACCCTCCTGAAGTTTTTCCTGACTCTGCCAGCCCTAATATAATCTGCTACAGCCTTCAAAAAGTTTGAACCAAAGGATCTGATCCATCTGGATTAGGAATCATACACACACACACACACACACACACACACACACACACACACACACACAAATATATGTGTGTATACATATATATATGCATGTGTATGTATTAACAGAAGATGTCTTGAGGCTGAGTAACACAGGGCAGGGCATCCTAGGTAATTGCTTTTCTCAAGTAAGGCGAAGGCAGATTGTAATTATCTGGTAGCAGAAAAGCGTTATCTTTGGTAATCTCTGCTTGTAGGCAATATTCTCTATCACCCTCTACATCAGGAACTATCTATATGGATTCACAGCAAGGTGACTCAGGAAATCTGCTATCCCACTATCTAGAGACTCAATGTAATAAGATCTCAATTGCTTATTGAGGTAGTAACTGGTAATTTGGTTGTCTGTTAGAAAGAGGAAGGACTTTTTTTGATTATCAAATATCTTATTTGAGGACTATTAGTAATCTCATTGGCTCCCATGAGATGGCTCCCTGAGTTCTATCCACACATCACCAGCTGCCTGCTAGACATCTCTACCTAGATGTCCCATAAACATCTCAAACTTAACATGTCCAAACACAACTTCCTCTTCAGTTAGGTCTGACTAAACAGTCTTGGGCACAAAGGTTTATAGCTAGGGAATTTGTCTCTTTGGTGACATATGATCTTTTCAACACACTTAGAAAATTCTCGATTGCCTAATATTCAGCAATTTATGCCTGAGTCAACCCTTCAGATTCCTCTGAAGTTAAGGGCATTTCTTGGGAGGGGATAAGGGGAGATGTGATTTAAACAGTTCTTTCTAATTGGCCTAATTTTCAGTGTTTGGCAAGCTGCAACACTCCCTACTGTGGCCAGAACCAGATTAAAAGGTAACTAAGAAATATTTAACCAAATAAATAAAAATACAATAGAACATAAATAATGTTAATACATGGTTTTCTAAGTTAATAGGAGCCCCCAAGGATCCTTCAGTTGTGGCCCTGCTTCTATTTGAATCTGACACCACTGATCTTGAGCACTGAAAAGTTAAATGACTAGCCCAGAGGTCACCTGGACAGTAAATTTCAGAGGCAAGACATAAAGTCAGGTCTTCCTTGTTCCAAGGCCAGCTCTCTACCCGCTATTCTCCACCTCCACTAATAGTTATAGCTATACAGAATAATTACAACTCTCCATGCTGTCCCTCTGGTCATTATTCTTAAAGTGTTTCTCCCCTAAAGAAATGTTTCCTTTGAAGATAAATAGAGTGGAGTTATTGCTAATATTCTTTCTGACATTCAGATACTAATGCCTTACAGGGTTTTGTTTGTTTATTTGTTTTGTTTTGTTGTCTTGAGGGATTTTTTCTTGATGAAGAAAATTGTATCTCCTTAACAGCTGGTTATATCTTTTTTTTTATAAATTTTGTTTTGAATTCTTTGAGTGGATCCCTGCTGACTGACTAATAGTTTTCTATCAGTGATTTTCTCAACCAGAACAAAGTAATCATTGAGCCCAGTTCTCCCTTCTATCAACCACCACTAAGAACGATAATGACAGAAGCAATAACAGCATGAACTCTCCAGGTGAATAGAATTCAGAGGAAGCCAGAGGGTAGGTCTGTTAGAGCAAGTTCATATGCACCCAGAATGTAAATTCGACTTTTATTTTCTATTTAGATCAATGTCTTGTTGTTTAGTTTGTACTGAACTCAGTCCTTGAAACCTGGAACTTTCCTCAAGTTCATCTGATGGGCTTAGGGAAGCTCCTAATTTCAACCCAGCTTCTTTGTACATTGATATTGCCTCAGACCAATTCAACTCCACAACTGGCAAGCTTACTAATTGACCTTGGCTTCACGTCAAATTTTGCTACCATTAGTGCATCTAGGCATTGTCTTCGGTCTTTTTTTCTTCCCACTGATGATTGCTTTGTTTTGCCTTGATTTTGTCTCCCTTTACAGATATAAAATACTATAGTTGTGAAAACTTGAACTCCTGAAAATCCTTGAACTTCTTACTAAGTTGCCCCCTTCCATTTTTGCTACATTGAGGATAACTGATTGCCCACTGCTTTATGTACCTGAACTAGCCCAAGACCCAAAACCTGACACCAGTTGAGACAGCAGACTGTCTTGTTTACCCTCTTAACTCCCTCAGCACTTACTATAATGCCTTATGTATAGTGAGGATTGGGATCTGGAGTGGAGTTGTGATTTCACTGGTATAGAATTGCCTGGAGCAGATGCATAGAACATGCTGCCCTGCCCAGGGACCACATGCAATCCCTAGTAAGCTAGAACCATATTAAAATGTAATTATGAAATATATAACAAAATAAATAAAATGCAATAAAACATAGATAACATTACATTTTAAAACTGTCAAAATGCAGCCACAGGGAACCTTACATACAGAATGATGGTCCCTATTTCTATTTGAGTTTGATACCTAAAATAGTGGAAAGTTTACGCAGCCAATATGTTGTGCATGCATGCACACACGAGCACACGCGCGTGCGCGCACACACATACACACACACACACACACACACCAGGAAGGCAGCATGACGTTATGAATAGGGAGCTGTCCTCAGTGTCAGACCTGGATTCTGATATGTATGTCATGGAAAACAAGAGAGATGCTGAAGTACTGGAAAACGGTAGATACATTCAGATTTTTAAAAGAGGAAGAGAACCAGAGGTAAATAAGTTTGACTTTGATTCCTAAGAAAGTGCTAGAACAGAATGTTAATGAGATAGTGATGAACCTCTAGAAAAGGAAAGCACGATTATGAAGAGCCAGCATGATTTCATTAACACCAAATCATGGCGGCCTTGTTTTATTTGCTTTTCTGACATGGTTCTAAATTAGTTCATCAGGATAATGCTATAGCTACAGCTATAGTGTATCCTATATTTTAGCAATGCATTTTATAAAGCATAATTCTTGTGGAAAAGATGGAAATGTGTGGACTAAATGATAATATAATTATGTGTATTCAGAACTGATTGAATGGAACTATTTGAATACTCAAAGAATGGGTGTTAATGGTTCAATGCCAACTTGGCATGTGGTCTCCAGTGTAGTGCCTCTAAGGATCTGTGCTGTTTCATATTTTTATTAAGTTCATGGGTAAAGGCATAGATGGCACACATACCAAATTTATAGTTCACACAAACCTAAGAAGAATAGCTAATACATTGGAATACAGAACAAGAATGCAAAAAAAAAGATGATAAAAATAATAGCCAACATTTATATAGCACCTACTAAGTACTTGCCACTGTGTTAAGCACTTTACAAATATTTTCTCATTTGATCTTCACAACAACTCTACAAAACAGATGCTATTATTATCCCCATTTTACAGATGAGGAAACTGAGATAAATGGAGGTTAAGTGACTTGCCCAGGATCATTAAGGCTGGATTTGAACTGTCATTTTCCTGACTCTAGACCTGGAACTTTATCCGCTAATCAACCTAATTCCCTTAATATATATACTAGAGCATTAAGCTGAATCTAATCAAATGAAACTCAGTAGGGATAAATATAAATTCTTGCACTTGGGTCCAAAAAATCAATTTTCACAAGTCCAGGATAGGGGAAGCATGGTAAGACTACAATTTGTCTGAAAAAGATCTAGGGATTAGAGTGGACTGAAAAGTCCATATGAGTCAGCATTGTGATATGGTAGCCAAAACTGAAGGTCATATTGGGCTGCATCATGGATGTATAACTTCCAGGCATGAGGAAGTAACACAGTTTCACTGTACTATAGCCTGGTTGGACTGGATCTGGGTTATTGTGTTTACTCCTTCATACTATAGTTTAAGAAGGACATAGATAGGCTCGAGAGTACCTGGAGGATAGTAACAGGATTTGAGTTCATTTCATATGACAATTGAAAGAACTAGAGGTATTTAGCTTGGAAAAGAGAAAACTCAAAGGGGAAATGATAGCTGTGTTCAAAACTTAACTCTATCTGACCCAGAGGGTAGAGCCAGGAGCAATTGGTAGAAGTGATAAAGAAACAAATCTAGACTTTTTGTCAAGAAAAACTTCCTAATAATTATAATAGGTTGTAAGTGGAATTGGCTCTCTCAGGAGGTAGTGAGTTCCCCTTCACTGCAGGTCTTCACATGCAGGCTTCATGGTCACTTGTTGGGTATGTTATAATGGAGGACTCCTGTCCAGTATGAGTTGTAGCTGGCCACTTGGGTCCCTTCCAACTCTAAAATACTATGATTCGATAAGGGGCGGGGGTGGGGAGAATATTAGCATCCTTTATTATTTCTGCTTCACTTCTGTCTTTTGCCTCCTGTCATTTCAATTCTCATGTACCTTTTGCTTACTGTAATGACCAAGAAAGTGAAATGTCCAAAAGGATATGATTCTGAACAAAACTGGAAAAACGAGATAAAGAATCATAATTAAGGGTTCCTTTCCTCTGAAACTACTAGCATTCACAGGTGAATTTTGCATTATATAATTCTACCTTTGTGATTATACTGATTTAAATCTATGTTCAAAAACCTTGCTTTAAGTACGTTTAAAATACTCTGGGAAAAGATTTTAGCCATTTTAGAAAATAGTTTCAATTTGAAGCTGTGTCAGGGACAGTCTGTAAAAGATGTGTGAGCTTTGCGGTTAGTGTGGGCTACCCTGAGATACCCCCAGAAGTCTAAAATGCCACTAAATGTAGGTGCTTTATGACTAAACTAAGGATAATTGAGGGAAATTAATGGCTTATAAAACCACAGACGTAAGGTGCCAAAGAAACCTTTTAATGGGATGGAGGAAGGGGGCAAAAAGTCATTAGGGCTTTTCATAGTTTCAAGTTCTTTCCTTTTATTTAATCTCTCAGTTTCTATCTAGGTTGCTAGGATGAAAGTAGGAGGTGGGAACAGGAAAGCTAAAAAGGCAAAGTTTCCTTTGATTCTTTTGGGAGCAGCCATAGAAAAGTTTGGGTGGGTTTTATTGTTGTTTTATTTTTTTCACTTAAAACAAAATTGCTAACTGCAGAGAAATAAGAAAGACAGAGAGTACTGGTGAAGCTTGAGTTCTGGAACTCTAGACAAGTTTGAAGGAATTACCGAAGTAAGTAGGGAATAGAAGAAGTTAACAAGTTCTTTCTTTGAAACCAAAAAGGCAGAAGAAAGGGAAGGCTAAGAATCGTAACAGTCAAAGATTAATGAGATGAGTGTTGAATTGGGCCTTAGCTTTTGTTTTTCTTTAAATCTTGCTCTACATTGATCGAGGGATATGCTTTAAATATATTATTTTATAAATTGATATTTTTTAAAATAGATTTATAATTTTATAGATAACGATGGAAAAATCTATGATTTGAATCTGGATTTCAGATAAATTATATGCTATGTAGTTTGAACCATGGACCACCTGAATGAAGCACCACTGCCACCTAGTGACACTGTATCTCATTGCATCAAAAAGTATGTTCAGTCATATTGGACTCTGTGACCCCATGGACCATAGTACACCAGGCCCTTCTATCTTCCACTATCTCTTGAAGTCTTTCCAACTTCATGTTCATTGTTTCCCTGATACTATGCAAGGGAGGAAAAACAGTTATTACCAAGTTTAAGTAACAACAGAGGCATTTTACAGATTGATGGCCCCTGTTTCTATTTGAGTTTGACATCA
This sequence comes from Vombatus ursinus, assembly GCF_900497805.2. Lineage (NCBI taxonomy): Eukaryota > Metazoa > Chordata > Mammalia > Diprotodontia > Vombatidae > Vombatus > Vombatus ursinus. The sequence continues at coordinate 40,118,085 of NW_020954590.1, read as the reverse complement.
CTGACCTAAAGTACTGATTTACACAGCAAATATGTCACACATACACAGACACACATACACACACGTAAAAGTTTTCAGATAACTTTAGTCTGTCAGTTTTGCATTCAAAATCAGCTTGCTGAACTACCACTAACTTACCTTGAAACATAAAAGGTAGTCATTAAATCATACAGTCTAAAGTAGTCATTTAAACCATACAGTCTAAAGATACACAATATAAAAGTGCTTCATTCACCAAGCCTGAACTTGCTATAATTATGACTGTTTCATCACAGATGTCTGTAGCCATAACCCAAGCAGTCTTTACAACATTTGATTACAAGCAAAAGAAACAAGATTTACAAAGTAAAGCATGGGCCAATTGTTTGTGAGTAGGGTGGGGCTTAGGAGACCAGAGGGAATGCTGGAGGTAGGAGGGATAGAAAACTTCGATCAATTTTGCTGAGGATTCAGGTACTTAAACTAGTGACACTAATCAATTTCCCCTTCAGAGAAGAATTCATTTATAGACTATATTCAGTATCAAGAGTGAAACATAGTTACAGTTGACAAGGCTGTGGAGCAGACTGTCCATTCATATCAAAGCTATGCTCACCATAACTTTCACAAATTTAATGTGTGGATAAGATAAAAGATAAGCAATAAGACACTGGTTTTGTATGACATTCTGAGGTAGGTCTCAGAATAAATAAAACTCACTGAAATGCAACCTGAAGTTCTTATATGCATTAATACCTCAATTATCTTGAACCTATCTGGCAATCTTACCTATCTAGAATATTGTTGAATATTGGGAAATAAACAACATAGTCCTTTGAGGAAAACAAGGCAGATGTGACAAAATCCACTGAAACCTGTGTGAACCATGTAGACCACCAAAGGGTACAAAAGTCAGCCAGCTTTATTAAATATACAGGCCCAGTAATCAGCCTTTCTCATCTTTAAATATTATCAATAGCAACAGCTTTCACCCTTAAACAAGTTGACTATGCTGTTCACCTGGGAAGGGTTTGGTGCTGTCTATCACATTAGTTCTGAACTAGTTCTTAATTTTACCACCATTACTTACTATGGTGCTTACAGTTTTATTATTATAGGGAAATAACAGAACACTTTCTGAAATTTATTAATGGTATTCAATTCCATGGTCACTTAATGTGGAGGATGAGGGTGGGTGAATTATTCAGGACTAAAGTTAGGAGAGAAGTTAGGTATTTGTGAAAGCAATCTTCAGGAAATAGGTCAAGGTGGGCTATAGTATCTTTCTTTTCATTAGATATCTTCTAAAAGGTAGTTTGCAATGACCGGCGACAGATATGAATAACAATATATAGCAATCTTCCTCATTGATGGGCAATTTATTTTAATTTTTGGGATTGTATTATAAAAAAAAGAGATTGTATTATGATTTTCTGACTATATCTGCAGGATACGCAACTCAGGTTCCCTCTTAAATATATTCAATATCTTGGCACTAGAACAATTCAATACAATACACTAGAACATGTACTGTGGAAAACTTGTAGAACAACACAGATGTGCCATAGGCAGCTTAGTGGTGCAATGAATAGAACAGTAGGCTGGGAAGTAAGAAGACTCATCTTCCTGAGTTCAAATCTAGCCTCAGATATTTACTAGCTTTGTGATCCTGGGCAAGTCACTTAACCTTATTTGCCTCACTTTCTCATCTGTAAAATGAGCTGTAGAATGAAATGGTAAACCACTCCATTATCTTTGCCAAGAAAATTTCAAATGGGGTCACAGAGAGTTGGAAACAACTAAAACAACTGAACAACAACAAATAGATGTGCCTCAAGTACCAATTTCCTTCTGTGAGAGTACATAATAATAATGAGGGAGAGGAGAAGGCAAAACCAGGCTTACCACAACTGAACTAATACAAATTTTTTAGGTACATTTTCCTACATGTTGCACTGATTCTTTCCCAAAGTTGGACAGATCTGACTAGGATATAATTTTGCTAAATATTGTGCAGAACTAGTGGAAATATCCAATCCCTTCCTTCAGGAGATTTAGGTAAAGTCCCTGGTGCTCAACTCTGGCACAAGGCCATATCTGATTTTTGCTTTGCCCCCATACCTATTTTTAAAACTCCTGCCCTTGCAGAAAATGGATCTAAGTAGAGGGAAGAGGGCTTTGCAAGCAGAGTAATTAATTGGGAGAGAGAACTACCTATTCAGAGACAGAGCTGGTTATTCCTTACTCCTCCAGTATTTATAAATTTGTACACCTCCTACATTTCACATTCTTACCAGGTCTATTTTAGATAAGAATGTGGAAAGTGTGCTTTTGATCCAAGCCCTAGGAGGAACTGAGGAGTATACTTTAGAGAAACTAATAAGAGAGGTGGCGTTTTTGTTTGGCCCTCACACGAAACCTTTGGCAACATAGGAAGTAGCAAGAGGAATGTAGGGCAAACTCATGTGTTTCCTTCTTAGCTTCCTGTCTGGTGCCTGCTGCATGTTGTCTCTCTACCTGTGAGTCTAGTCTGTACATATCTCTCAGTTATCTCTTCTTTTTCTGAGATTTGGTGGTGGCGAACACAGCTCTAGTAAAATGTATACAACTTCTCAGGGAGAAGGAAGATAGGCTGCAATTGAACCTCTTTCTCACTTGGGCAGCAGTTCTGCAGGAGCTTGGCCTCATGGTTCTCCTTTCCAGCATGTCTGTTCTCTTTTCCACACCACATTACCCCTTTTATCACCAAATAACTCAATTTCAATGTCTGGAATTGAGATTCTGGTAAGGCAGCCTAATACCATCTTTGTTATATGAATTACATCTTTAGGATTACGGTTCCAGAGTAAAAGCTAAAGTTGTGGATGCTTTTTTGTTTTTCTAAAATTGATTTTTTTATTTAACAAAAACTTTTCTATCATTCCTACCTACCCACCACTGAAAAAAAAAGGAAAGAAAAAGAAAATGTAACAATTTGCATGATTAAGCAAAACAAATTCCCACATTGGCTATGTCCAAAAATGTGTGTTTTAACTGCATCTTCAATCCCACCTCTCTGTTACCAAAGGGGTAGGTAACATACTTCATTAGTCCCTGGAATCATAATTGGCTCATTGTGTTGATCAGAGTTCTTAAGTCTTTCAAGGTTGTTTGTTTTTTACAATGTTATTGTTATTGTATAAGTTGTTTTCTTGAGTCTTCTCACTTCACTCTGCATATCCCTTTACATTCTAATACACTAACACACTCTAATATTCCGTTAGATGCAATGAACGCTGTTTTTGATGGCTTTAAACTCAGAAGTATTGCTGAAGGCAGAACGCCACCTCTTTTATGGACTTAACTATTTCTGATGAGGACATCCTCATCATTCTAGTCACCCATTTCCTCCACTTTGATATTATCCTCAATTCCTCATTCTTACTCACCACACATAGTCACCAGGTTGGTTAATCTCATCTACTCTGTCTCTAAATATCTCTCAATCTGTCCTCTTCTCTCCATTCATACAGACATTACCCTAGTTCATCATCATCCTAACAATAGTTAACATTTATATATGCTTTAAAGTTCACAAATAACCGGCATAAATCGTCAGCATTTCTATATATTACCAAAAAAAATAAAACAGAGATGGAAAAAGAAATTTCATTTAAAATAACTATAAACAATATGAAATACCTAGGAGTCTACCTACCAAGACAAAACTGAGAACTATATGAATATGATTACAAAGCACTTTTCACACAAATAAAGATAAACCTAAGCAAATGGAGAAATATTAATTGCTCATGGATAGGCTGAACCAGTATAATAAAAATGACAATTCTACCTAAATTAATTTGTTTATTTAGTTCTATACCAATCAAAGTACCAAAGAATTATTTTGTAGAGCTAGAAAAAAAATTTTTTAATTCATTTCAACAAAACAAAAGGTCAAATATATCAAAGAAATCAATGAAACAATAGGAAGGAAGGCAGCTTAACAATAGCAGATTTCAAACTATATTACAAAGTGGTAATCATCAAAACCATCTGGTACTAGCTAAGAAATAGAGTGGTGGATCAGTATAAAAAATTAGGTACACAATATATAGTAATAAATGATAATACTCATCTAATGTTTGATAAACCCAAAAGTCTAAGCTTTGGGGGTAAGAACTCACTATTTGACAAAAAATTCTGAGAGACTTGGAAAGCAGTTTGGCAGAAATTAAGCATATACCAACATCTCTTACTACATGCTAAGATAAGGTCAAAATGGGTACATGACTTAGACATAAAGGATGATATCATAAGCAAATTAGGAGACTATGGAAATTTTTACCTGTCAGATCTATGGACAATGGAAGAATTGATGACAAAAGAGGAGATAGAGAGGATCGTGGGAAGTATAATGGTTAATTTTGATTACATGAAATTAAAAGATTTTGCATAAACAAAAAACCAATGTAGCCAAAATTAGAAGGAAAACAAGAAACTGGGGGGGGGGGGGATTTTTACAGCAAGTTCCTCTGATGAAGTACTCATTTCTCAAATATATAGAGAAGTGAATCAAATTTACAATAATAAGAGCCATTCACCAATTGATAGAGGATATAAATAGGCAGTTTTCAGAAGAAATCAAAACCATATAAAGACACATGAAGAGATGCTCTAAATCAATATTAATTTGAGAAATGCAAATTAAAGTAACTCCAAGGTTCTACCTCCAATCTATCAGACTGGCCAACATGACAGAAAAGGAAAGAGAAAAATGCTGGAGGGGATATGGAAAAATAGGTAGAGTTGTGAACTAGTCCAACACTTCTAGAAAACAATTTGGAACTATGACCAAAGGGTTATAAAACTGTACATACACTTGGGCCAAGTAATACCAAAACTAGGTTTGTATCCCAAAGAGAACAAAGAAAAAGGACCCAAGTGTACAAAAATATTTAAATCAGCTATATTTTGTGGTGGCAAAGAATTGAATATTGAGAGATGCCCATCAATTGGGGCATGGATAAACAAGTTGTGGTATGTGATTGTGATGGAATACTATTGTGCTATTAGAAATGACAATAGGAATGGTTTCAGGAAAACCTGGAAACACTTATATGAATTGATGCGAAGTGAAGCAGAACCAGGAGAACATTGCACAGTAACAGCAATATTATGATGATGATCAACTGTGATAGACTTAGCTATTCTGATCAACACAATGATCCATGACAATTACAAAGGACTCATGAGGAAAGATGCTATCCACATCCAAAGAACTGGTGAACTTTGAGTGCAGATTGAAGCATACTTTTTCACTTTCTTTATTTTTCTTGGTTCAAAAAAGCATGGCTAATATGGAAATGTATTTTGCATGACTTTGCACATATAAATGACATCATGTTTCTTTCCTTCTAAATGAGTGAGGAAGGGGTAGAGAGAGGAAGAGAATTTGCAACTCAAAATTTTTTAAAATGTATATTAATTTTTGTTTACATGTAATTTAGAAAAAATAAAATTAAAATTAAATGGAAAAATGAGTGGTATAAATAAACAATTTGGAAAATTTTTTAAATAAAGTTAGTTGGGCTAGAAAAAAAAGGTTACAAATAACTTTATAAACATTATCTCATTTGATCCTTGCAAGCACTCTAGGAAGTAGGTGCTATTATTATCCCTATTTTTACTGATGAGGAAAATCAGACAAACAGAGGTTAAATGACTTTCCCAGGTCACAGAGAGGAAAGCATCTGAGGCCAGATTTGAACTTCAGTCTTTCTGATTCTAGGTCCAGAACTCTTATCGATGGTATCACCTGGACACCTAGGACAGAATCATGTCTCATCTGGACTATTGCAGGATTCTCCTAATTAATCTCTTAGCCTCAAGTTTCTCCCCATTCAATACATCTCAGCTTTCAAAACTAATTTTCTGAAAGTGAGAATTCACTTCACAACTCTATTCAATAAATTCCAGTGACTTCCTGTTATTTCTAGGATCAAAAATAAACTTTCCTATTTGGCATTTTAAGCCCATTATAACCTGGCCCCAACCTATCTTCCTAGATTCGTTATTCCCATTCACGTACACCATGGTCCAGAGAAGCTGCCTTTTTTTTTTCTTCCTCATATGTGATACTCTATTTCCCACCTGGCTGCAATCATTTTGGACTTCTTTGCTTCTCCCACACTGGGTGCCTCTTCCTCTTGTCCCTTTTCACCTTTTCTTTGTGTCTTGTCTTCCTCCATTTAACTGTAGGCTCCTTGATGGCAGGGACTATCTTTCTTTTTCATATTTGTATCTGCAGCATTTAGCGCAATGCACATAGTAGATACTTATTAATTGTTTATTGACTATTGACTCTCTCTAAGATTTTGTACTAGCTAACCCTTATGCCTGGAATGCATTCCCTTCTCACCTCCATCTCTCAAAATTCCCTCTAAGTTCACATGTCACCTTCTACTTGAAGCCTTCCCATATTCCTCCTGTCAGCTAATGTTTTCTCCCCCAAATCTAGTATTTATTTTATTTATAATATTTATGCGTATGTTATTTCCTCCAGCTATGCTGCAAACTCCTTGAGGGCAGAGATTACTCAGACTTTTTCCTTCATATTACCCGTGCCTAACACAGTAGCAGATGCTTAATAAATGCTTTTTGGTTGACTAATTGAACAAGGCTCTGTGGAAAACAATTCAGAAAATGCTAAACTACATAATCTCCAAGGCCCTTTCCAGATCTAAGAATCCATAATTCTATGGTGATAACCCTCATTCTGGTCCTCCCAGGGACTCTCAATAACTGCTTTACTCTCACAAGGTTATCAACAGTTGGGAAACAGGCAAAGTGATTGCATTGCCTACTCAAGTGAATTAGGAACAAAGAGAGTGAGGATGAGGACTCCTGCTTGAGTAGAAATTTTTTTGAGTAGAAGTACCTCCAATGAATCAAGAAGGCAGTTACCCACAGAGGCAGATACTAAAAGAAATGAATCCAACTTATGAACAGAAGAAATATTATCAATCTCTTCTACTTGGAAAAGTTTATGGTTCACAAAAGGGTCTTTTCTACTATTTTTATATACAGACTTGTGACATTTAAAATTTTTGAGAGACATAGTTTCTGGGTAAGTAATCATTTTATTAATAATGCTAGCATTTTATCAATAAAAGGGTCAGTGACACTCTCAAATTCCAAAGACCCCTCATGGCATTAGGCTCACAATTTATATGCCCTTGGAAGCGTGGGTGTTCCTAGGGATGGCAATAAACTCTGATTGGTTAACAAGTAATGAGAAAATAAATATTATAATGAGAAGTGAGCTGTATTTCAATGAGGGTCTTGAGGCATATGACACTGAGCACCCAAATCTTGGTGAAATAGAATTATCAATTTCCATATCACCTGTTTGACAAAAGAGAGAATCCACATTTTCTCAGACCTGTCTGACTAAACACAAAGAGTAATAATCCACCCATTTGTCTAAACTTAGAATTTCTTTATTGCCTTTGATTAGATCTTAGTCTGGGTAAGTCTTTGCCCAAGATTTCCCACACTGGTTGGTTTCTAGATGAGGAGGCAGAAAAGGGGAAAAACCTTGGTCCTAATTCAATAATTAGTTAATAAATAAAATAGTGAAATAATCATTTCTTTCAGACTGTAGTATCACCAGTAGCTCAACCATATAATGTAAATTTTAATATTAGCTTAAATCAGGAGGTAAATGAGAGGGGGAAAAACCCAGTACTAAAACTTTTAAGTATCTCTCACATTCTTCCCCATCTTTCTATTCACATCACTAGCATCAAAGCTCCAGCCCTCGTCTCTCACTAGTACTATTGCAATAGGCTAAGTAGCCCGTCTATGCTCACATCCTTCCCATTCTAATCCATTCTGTATGTTGCTGGCAGATTAATTTTTTCTAAAATATTGATTTGATTATGGCACTTTTTTACTCAAAAATCTTCAGTGGCTACCTATTTCCTATGACTAAAATTCAAAATCCTTAACTTTGGAGGTCTTCCACAATTTGGCCCCAAACTACCATTCCAACCTTAACTTCTACTTTTCTGTGAAACCTGGTCTTCTCACTGTTCCCCAAATGCATTTCACATTTTCCAGATGTCACACCTATTACCCATGCTATTCATTCCTTCAAATGCTCTTATTCCATTTGTGTTGATTGATATCTTCCCAATTTTCAAGACCCAGTTCAAATGCTACCTCTCTCATGAAATCTCTTCTCATCAACCCAGCCAGGAATCATCTTCTTTCAAATTCCTCTAGCACTTTATTTCTTTTTTTTAAATAATATTTTATTTTCCCTAGTTACATGTGAAAACAAATTTTTAAGAGTCTTTTTTTTAAGTTTAGAGTTCCAAATTCTCTTCCTCCCTCCCATCTCTCCCCCCCCAATTCAGTAAGCAATCTGATATGTTATACATGTAGCACTTTATTTCTACCAAGGCTTTTGTAGTACTTATCTCAGATTGTTATCCTACTGTCCCCAACTAAAATGCAAGTTTCTTGAAATTGGGGCTTTGTCCTATACATCTTTGCATTACTTGCAGTACATAGTACAGTGCCTTGTCTGTGGCAGATGAAAAAAAATTATTTTTGAATGAATGAACAATTTTTAGTGATGAATTAATGCCTTGGTGGAAGATATAGCAAGGGATAATTTTGTCAGAAACCATATTGTCTTTGGGATTAGGAATTGCTGGCCTAAATAGTTTGGGGAGGAACAGGAACTGCAGAATATAGCATTGCCATATGTTCAAGAATAGACCTCCTAGGCACCACTTTCCTTGAGACTCCTGGAATCAGGAGTTCACAGACAGATACTATATAAAAAAGACAGAGATGTTTTTCTTCCTATTGTGTTCCTTTTAAAGTTGGCCAAACAAACAAACAAACAAACCCAAACCCAACAACATAGAAATTGAAGAAGTAATGAGGTATGAAGATAGGATTGTCTCACTTCCTCAAAGAGCTTAATAAATCCCTATAATGACAAACCAATGGGTGGCAGAGATTCCAGGGACTTTGTGTTATCTGTCCCATTGTGTCACAATGAGAAAGGGTTGTGGGTAACATGAAGGCAAAGCATGGTATCTGACTTCCAATTATACTTCCTACCTCAGGAAAAAAAAAATGTAGATTAGAACATTAAGCAAATGCCCAGATATCAGCAAGGCTAGCCCAAACCTGAAAGAAATGGTTTTAAAAAGACCTTTAAAATGTTAAATATGAAAAATGGATTTTTTGTAGTAGAAAAACAATAACTTCATCTCTAATGAGATATTATTCATGAATAAGTGACTAGTCACAGTGGGGAACCATAACTTCACACTGTGGGAATGAAATTAAGGAAGTAAGTAAGAGAAATATGTACTATCTATATGATGAACTATCTTGGGTCTAACATTTTGCATATACATCAGCTCTGAGCAATCCCACTTAGCCTTGTGGTTTGCCTGTGTGAAACTCTACTTGAGAGACAGTATCACACTGGAGAGGAGTCATTTCACACCATTAACACCAGCAAGCATGTTCACTTTTAAAATATAGAATCCCTGGGGTTAATCAAAGTCTGAGAGCTTTGTTTCAGAGAAAAATAAAGATAAAACATGGGTTTAGGTTTTTTTTTTTCCATATAGCAACCATTAATGAAAAGTCAAATGGAAGTACTGGAAATAAATCATGAAAAATATAGAGTTTGATAGAAATGCAAGTTTTCTGCCTTACTTTAAAGTTTATTATCTATAGTGCTGCTTTCTCTTCTTATATACTTGCTTTCTTGGGATAGATACTAAAGAATATTTTCTTCATTGTTCCAATTTTTCTAATTATTCTGGGAAGTCTTGGGAAGGAATTAATTTTGAAATTTAGATGTTGAATCTTCTGCCTTCTCTTTGCCACCTCCTCCATGAAACCTTTCCTAATCTTCATAATAGAAATTAGCTTTCTTTCCTTGGACTATGTGGTTCATTTTATAACTTACTAACTCACTGACCATGTCTTATTTTGCATAATAATTATTTGTATGTATGTAGCATTCCTCCTTTTAAATTATAAGCCACATATTTCAGCATTCTGGGTTCAAATCCCTTATGCAATTCAACTTTGAGGATCTGAGTTTCTTTATCTGTAGAATGAGGGCTTGGACTAAAAGACTTCTAAGGTCCTTTCTTCCTATACTACCTAACTATAGCCTATAAACGTAACACTCACTATAGACAGTGCTATGGTAGACAAATCCTACAATCCATTGAAGTTAAAGACCTTTTTCTTACTAATCTTGGAATCTCACCTTTTGATTATTCACACTATTCTTTACAAATTGGTAAACATCTGATAACTTGAACTGAATGTATATAGGACAGAGTAATGGGACAAATTCTAATCTTTAATTTTTAAGGTCTGATGGACTGAGAATATTATATTTGCTATTTTTCTCATTGTAAAAATAATTTTTAAGTAAAGTTTTTGAAATAATTTCTTTACAATTAAAATAAAAGGAAAAAAGGAAAAAGAGGTTTGTAAAAATTACTATTATATAGTGTTGAGAGAAATAACAAATACCCTCCAAAAAACTCAACGTATCTTCCAACACCCAAGTTATTCTATTATAAAAAAGTGGTAAGAGAAATTTTCCTGCAATGAGATAACACTAGTGTCAGACTATTTTATGTACCTTGATCTCAGGGCCATTGGGATAGAGGTACAGGGTTATGGCAAGTTATACAATACCATTCATCCTTTCCCAACCCTCCCCACAATTTTTTTTAAAATGAAAGAAAGTTAAACTGAATGCCAAGGACAACCTTAGAATGTTAGAAATAAGCCAAAAAGAACAATATGATGGTGTCTGTGGAGAGGCAATTACCTTCCCACCCCTATCCTATAATTGATGCTACCAAGATGCTACTATCTGCTGCCAAGGGAATGATAGCATAGCCTGTCCTTGAGTCACCCTACCTTAGGCATGGACATGCCTCATCACTCTACCTTTACCACCATGGTGGTGGTGGCCTAGAAAAGGTGGCCTATGCTGGGTTCTGGGAGTTGATGGCTTTATAAACTCAGACAAGTCATTTAGCTCTCAGGGCTTCCGTCTACTTCCTCATCTGAAAAATGAGGATATTGAGTTAGCTGGCCTCAGAGGCCCTAGGCTAGCTCTAAGAATCTACAGCTTTTACATCTTTCCTCATTATTAATTTCTTGGAGGAAAAAAATTCTTTTATAATTCTTTCAAATACTTTAAGGATTTTTACATGAAGAGGAATTTGATTCAATAAAATAGAAACCTTGACCTCAACTAGTAGAGAAAATAATTCTCATTAGTATCATAGTTATAGTCAAATTCAATTCAACAAGCACTTTAAAAAATTCAATTTCATTTTATTTTTAGTTCAAAATTCTCTCCTTCCCCTGCCCATTGAAAAGGCAAGAAAAACAAAATTCATCACAAATATGTTTAGTCACACAAAACAAATTTCCACACTAGCCCTGTCCTCCACTGCCCACAAAAAAAAAAGCAAGAAAAGAGAAAAAATATACTTCAACATGCATTCAGAGTCTATCAGTTATTTACCTAGAGATGGTTAACATGTTTCATCATGAGTCCTTTGGAATCATTGCAGGTCATTGTGATTAGAGTTACTAAGTCTTTCAAAATTTACTATCTTTGTGATATTGTTACTGCCTACAGTGTTCTCCTGGTTCTGCTCACTTCACTCTGCATCAGTTTATATAAATTGTCCCAGGTTTTTTTTCCCCTGAAATCATCCCCTTTATCATTTCTTACAGCACAATAGTATTCCATCACATTCATATATTATGACTTGTTCAGCCATTTCTCAATTGATGAGTATCCCTTGAGTTTCCAATTCTTTGCAATCATAAAAAGAGCTCCTATAAATAATTTTTGTACATATGGGTACTTTTTCTACATAGTATACTATTGCTGAGACAAAGAATATGCACAGTTTAATAGTTTTGGGTGCATAGTTTCAAATCACTTTCCAGAATGGCTGAAATAGTTCACAATTCTACCAACAATGCCTTAGTACTTATTTTCACACATCCCCTCCAGCAAATGTTATTTTCCCTTTTTGTCATTTTAGCCAATATGATGAGTATGAGGTGGTACCTCAGAGTTGTTTTAATTTTAATTTCTTTAATTATTAGTGTTATGGAGTATTTTTTTCATAAGGCTATTGACAGCTTTGATTTCTTTCTCTGAAAACTGCCTATTCACATCCTTTGACCATTTGCCAATTGAGGAATGGCTCTTATTGTTGTAAATTTTACTTAATTCCCTATGTATTTTAGAAACAAAACTTTTTTCAAGGAAAATTGATGTGATGATTCTCCCCACCCCCGCCCAGCTTCCTGGTTGTCTTCTAATTTTAGCTACATTTGTTTGTTTGGGTAAAAACTTTTTTTTAATTTTATGTAATCAAAATTATCCATTTTGTCTCCCATGAACCTCTCTTTCTCTTGTTTGGTTATAAACCCTTCCCTATCCATAGATTTTACAGACAATTTCTTCTATGCTCCACTTGTTTGCTTATGATATCACCCTTTATGTCTAAAGCATATGCCAATTTTGAGCTTATGCAGTATAAGATGCTGTTCCATGCCTAGTTTCTGCCAGACCACTTTCCCATTTTCCCAAGTTTTTTTCAAAAGTTACCAAGTTTTTGTCAAATAGTGAATTCTTGCTCCAATAGCTGGGATTTTTGAGTTTATGAAACCTGAGTTTACCATATTTATTTGCTTCTGTCTATTGCGTACCTAATCGGTTCCACTGTCAGCCTCTTTGGTTAATTTTGGTAATTTTGACAGTTATAGTTTTGTGGTAAAGTTTGAAATCTGTTGCTGCCAGGGCCCCTTCTTTCTTATTTTTTCATTGATTCCCTTGAAAATCCTAACCTTTTTTTTCCTCCAGAATTTTGTTATTTTTTCTAGCTCTATAAAGTAATTCTTTGGTAGTTTGATTAGTATGACATTGAATAAGAAGATTAATTAAGATAGTATTGTCATTTTTATTATATTGGCTTGGCCTACCCAAGAGCAATGAATATTTCTCTAATTATTTAGATCTGTCTTTATTTGTGTGAAGAGTATCTTGTAATTGTGTGTCTTCACAGATAGACTCACAGATGTTTTATACTCTCTGGGTTTATTTTGAATGGAATTTCTCTTTCTATCTCTGTGCTTTGCCACTATTAATAATCCTGACAGTCATACTTATTTGCAGGTCTCCAAGCCAGGCAGTAGGCAGGCAGGTAGAAGTATACCCCAGTAGGATAAGGCTGACCCAGGGTTGGACATGTGATGGTAATAGGATTGTGGAAGGCATGGCATGGGATTTGGTAGATTCCCTGGATAGATGGATATGATGCAAACATGGGGGCAGGTTTGTTTCTTCTTATCAGCAGCCCCACAGAATGATCACCACAGACAAAAAGAAACTCCCTTCAGGATATTTATGTCCTAAGGAATGGAAGTCGTTCTCCTGCTGCCCCATGACCACACTGATTCCCTGGGTCAACGTTGTAGTCTTTGTAACTGTTACTCCACTGAACCTGAGCTTGCATTCCAGTGACATAGGCCTCATGAACCCAGGGGGCATCTCTGTGCCACAGGAAGACATTAGAATAGGACATTAGGAGGCAGATTTTAAATACCTTTAATAGAACACAGCAACCCCTGAGTATAATAATACCTGACATGTATGTAACACTTGACTACATTACCTCTTTTGATCCTTCCACAACTTCTGTAAGGTGGGCACAGGAGGTATTATTATTTCTATTTCACAGAAAAAGATAAGGAGGGTCAGAGATGTCAAGTAATTTGCCTGTGGGTACATGACAAGCCCATGACTAGTTTGTCTCATGGCTGGTGTCAGAGGTAAGATTCAAATCTGAGTCTTCTGACTCTCAGTCCAGTATTCTTTTTGCTAGACTATCACACTTGAATACGTTCAGCCAAATCAAATTAGGATACTTTCTTCATTGGCCACCAGTTGCTCTGGTTGGTTTCACCACCACCACCACCATCACTACCATCACTACCACCACCACCACTACCATCATCATCATCATCACCATCATCACCTGTCCCCTCCCAGGAACTCATTACCAGGAAACTCATCATCATGGAGATTGCTTCAGCTTTGATACTCTCACCTCAGCAGTCCCCTCCTTTGCTTTTGCCCCTCTGATTGGAGGGTTGGAGGGTGGAGCAAAAATTACTCCCATGGCCTCCCTTTGTAAAGGCTTATAATCTCAGTCATGTTTTCATTTGCCAGCAGCTATTCTATTTGGTTTTGACTCCATGGTCATCACACTTCTGTGCCCCGCCCTCCTTTTCAGTGTCCTTTTGTGTATTGTAGGTAGACATATTAAATTGTAAGCTCTTTGAGGGCAGGAACTTTTTCTTGTTTCCCCTGTGTTTATCACAGTGCCTGGCACATAGTAGGCACATAATAAATGTTTATTGTATTGTATGTATACTTGTAAACACACATTTTCTTGCTTTAATTTGTATACAGTTAAAGTCTCTGATACCAGTAGGACCATTCCCCCAAAATCTGGCATTCTAACTTTTGTCATATGTGGGCAGATGCTCTTCCATCCTGTGTATTAAACAGCATCCCTTTCAGTGCCATAGTATCAGAACAATGGCATGAAAAGGAATGAATGTTTGGTTAAGCTGACTGAACATGTATTAGGAACATGGCCAAAATAAAAGATGAAATATTAGAATTCCAAAAAGAAAATCTTTCTGTGTAAGAAAAAAAAAAGATTTATCATATGGCATGTGAACAGGCACGCTGCTAATCTTTTACTTCAAATAATAAGAAAAATATATAATACAGTGCATAAAACTTAAGGAAACTACATTTTAAAATCAATTAAGATACACAAAATGTTAAATACCTAGAGCAGAAATATGAAAAATTAAAAGCAACCTCTAGGATGTGGTTTGCACTTAGATTCAGGGTATGCAGATCTGGTGATAAAGTGACTTGTATTAACCATTACTCATTTGAGACAATAATACTGGGAGCATATAAGTAGATTCTCAGATTTTAAAGGAAATATATATAGCATAGCATATTTTATATCAAATAACTATGAGATGAGAATGATGTTAATAAAATCATCCTGACTAAATGAGCAAAAATAATTTCAATGGCTCTATGGACAATACTTCAGTCTAATAGATGCTTGTGTTGATTGTCTACCCAACTTTCTAAGCTTATCACCCATTGTACTACTAGCAGAACTTTCTGCTCTACTCTGACTGGTATTAGCATCCTTAAAAAAAAAAAAAGACCTTGGTGACAATCTATAATGACAAATAAGTGGGTGGGAGCTGCAAGTACTTTGTGGTTGCAGAGATGTCCATTTCTGTCACAATAGGGAAGGGTTGTAGGTAGGATGGAAAGAGAGTTTGGGATCTGGCTTCCAATTACATTCCTCATCCCCAGGAGAAAAAAAATGAGATCATCAATCAGATACCAAGGTATCTATCTGCTCCAGCTCTGAGGATTTAGCAGATCTATTGATTATCATCATTTTTTTAAAAACATCTACTCTAGAATGTCTACCCCTCTCAGAACCTATTCTTTGCTCAGACCTAGGGTTTGCTTTCTGATATTTTTGCTTAATTTTCTCTGTGCCAGTCAAACCTGAAAAAAAGTTATAAGTAAGATAATAATGAGAGAAGTATGAACAAATGATATTTTTTGTTTTTTACACTGCTCCCTCCAATAGGAATGCCAGCAACTCAAGGCCATCTAAAAAAGGGGCTTTGGCTGCAGTCTGATGATGAGAGAGAGCCCTGTTTACTTAAATTCTCAGTAACTTTGTTAAAAATATGACCAGGAATTTCAGCTTGGATATTGGTAGGGAGGCAGGGAGAAAGAAAGAAAAGGGGAGAATGGGGACAAAGGTAGAGTGAGGAGTTATACTGATTTGGGGGGATTTTCAGTTGAGCAGCCTATTGTGCCCTACTCTTCCATAAAGGGTTAAGGTTACTATGTTATCTTCCAAATTCAAATAGACCATATGTAATGTGGAACTGATGGGGTTGGAATCTGAGCCCCAGAAAGGAAAAATTCTGGCCCTGATGCGGTTGGAATCCGAGCCCCAGAAAGGAAAAACTCTGGCCCCAGACCACTCCGACCCTTGGTAATTCTATTACCTCATGGACTCTGTACTTTCCCACATGGCCAAATCTCTGGTGCCTATAGTCCCATCAACTGGTCTTTCATTGTGGCTACACCCAATCTCCCTTCCGTTGTCTTATGTCCCTATGGCCTCAGGCCATTTCCCACCTTTGGTCCCACCTAGGCTCCATTTCCCACCCTTGGGAACTCTCTTACCTCATGGACTACTTGGCCACTCTCCCATCTTTCTGTATATAAGGTCCATCTTGTCTCCATTAAGATACTCAGATTTTTACAATCTAGCCAATAACCCATAGATGCTCAGACTCCTTAAGAGTCTAGCTAATATGGTGAATCTTCAATAAACTTTGTTTTTGGCTGCAAGAAGGCTTGGTTCGAATTCTTTTGGTCAGGACCCGGGTTTCGTGATTTTGGGGTGCCAGAACCCCTAAACTGCATCAGAACCTAGGTGTAATAATAGCCTCACTTGGTGGTGTCTATGTTTGATGCTAGGGGAACTCTAACACCAGGCAGGACCAGCAGCAGACCCATGGTAGTTGGCCAGCCACAGCAATACCAAGGCCAAAGTGTCTGGCAGTTCAGGTGCCAGTTCCCCAGCCTTCACCCTGTATGGGATTTTTTTCTCAGCTCTTTTTTCCTTATGGGTCTCCATAATCCTGTATAAAAGTCAAGGATAGGGTTATCCATAAAGAAGAAGGACCTCCAAAACAGATGTTGTGATTTAAAGCTTTGTGACACATATTTCTTCTATACGTGCCTCATTAGGACCATGGTCTAAGTTTTGTATTAATTATATTTACTATGTTATCTGTGAGTTGTAGTAGCTACCCTCTGGGAGCCCAATGGAATGCTGCTATATTTCTTCTTCTTCTTCTTCTTCTTCCTCTTCCTCCATTTCTTCTATTTCTTCTTCTGCTTCTCTTCTTCTTCCTCTTCCTCTTTTATTTCTGTTTCTTCTATTTCTTCTGCTTCTTCTTCGATTGCTTCTCTTCTCTTCCTCCTCTTCTTCCTCCTTTTTCTTTTCCTTCCCTCACCACATGTGGTCCCTCTCTCCACTTGGGGTGCCATACCCTTACATGTGGGTGCTCTGCCCAGAAGAATAATTTTTGGTTACTTATATTTTGTAAGATATTTTGGGGTTTGGGGGACTAGATTTTTTTTCTATTTTTTTTATTCCTTTTTTCCCAGAAAACTGGGACCATTTACTTTTTGTCCTGCACAGTTTTCATTTATGATATCTTGAAATATAGCTCTGGAAAAACCAGGGGTTTTTTTAAGCCCATTGTGATTAAAATGGAGGTACTTGACTATGCCTTTAAACCCAAACCACTATGGCTTTCATTGAATGGCCAATAAAAGGTGGCTCCTTGTTTAGATTTTGATGGTTTAGAATTAGTGTCAACAGCAATTGTTTTCTGTTCTGGCCAGAAACTTTGAGAGTCTATATACCCTTTCCAAATTGATACTTTTGTGATGGTAAATTAGGTCATCTTTTGTCTCAATTCTTACCTAGCCCTTAGTCATTGAATGGGCATTGCATTGCCTCAAACAAACTGAGACCTGGGAAAGACCTTAATTTAGAAAGGCAAAGGTAACCCACTGCATCCTGGGCCATTGCCAGTCATCTTGACTTTTGTCTTGCCACTGGACTTCCATGACTAGAGAGTGAGGCTGATAACTTCGTGCAGCTCAGCCTCACTCAAATCCAATTCATGTGCAAGTCAAGACATCATTCCAGGATGTCACTGGTCCTCTTTCAGAGCAAAGGATGAACAACATCAACTACTACCTCTGTGGCAGTCTGGGGAAGCCTATGGACCCCTAATGGCAGTCTGAGGAAGGCTATGGACCGTTTCTCAAAATGTTTTTAAACATGTAACAAAGCTGTCTTCCATATGCAGCATGGGGATATTGTTGTGTGGCTCAAGGGGAGGTCAGAATAGAGACATATCTTAACATCTTTTCCACCATGTGTCTCAATGGGAGGTTTTAATTCCTACCAGGAGGGGAAGCAAGAGTTTGAAGTCAGAAGCTTGGCAACTTTGCTCTCCTCAGAAAGAAGATACCAGGTTGGAATTGTAGCTCTTTGCTTTCTTACATGTTATTAGTCTAGGGAATAACGTTTACAAGCTAAACCTCTGATCACTTTTCATTAATGGGGAAAAGAAGACCCCAAGATTTATATATACAACATTTGACTCCTTTCTCACCAAATACTAGTTTCACACGAACACACACAAACATAGCAAATGGCAAAGAAACCCATTTTCTGGTCAATAACAAAACAGAAATCAGAGAAAGCATACATATGAAAATACATACAAGAAAATAAAAGAGTGAAGTAGTTGTCTCATTAGGAATGAGGTAACTCAGCTCAACAAATGAGTGCTAGATCTCATCCAAAGGAGAAATTCCCCAAAGTCTCTAAAGTAGTAGGCTGGGGATAGGGACATGATAGAGATTGCTAGCTTCTCCCCAGAGTCTTTTTCTTCCTTCAGCAGTCTGAAGAGGAATCGGCATCATCCATCCTCTCTCTTGAAGCTAAAAGTCAAAAGTGTTCATAGCAACTGAAGAGACTGAAGAGCTTTTCTTTCTCCCTCTTTATAGTACCATTCTACCCCTCAATGCTCCACCCTGGGACAGGGATTGATTTCCATCAATGAGGAAATAGTCCCATACCAATGAGCTTTGATACTTAGGTTACAAATGAATAAAATAAAACACATAGGCTTACAAAGGAAGCCATAGATTGGTAATTTTTTTCCCAACCAAGTTCATGGACCACCTCACTCCCCTAAATTTGTCCATGGACCCCAGGTTCACAATCACTCACTTGAGGGAAAAAATATCTATATCTTTAAGAGAAAACAAATTATCTTTTTCTTCTAATCACACTCCACTGGTTTAACTAGTGACACCAGTCAGGATTGGTGGTCATCAGTTTTATCAAACAATTGAAATAGCATAGAAATGAAAAGGAGCAACAGGGAAATAGAAGCTTAGATGCTTGCTACCTTTGACAAGCAACTGGGTGTCTTTGACCCCTTCACTCACTGAGCAGAAGGGAATCAGGAAGTAAACTGTCCAGCAGTTAAATGGAGAACAGGTGACTTCAGGCTAAACACCCATTAAAAAGCAAAGAGGATGTGAACTTTTAGCAATCTCTGGCTACTCCTCATGAATCCCAACATCCACCCATGACAGCAATGACTTCATAGATGAAGGTCACACTGCCCTTGAACCCTCCCAAGGTTCCTCCCCAATCAGTTCAGCTGCTCTTAGTCATGATGGATACTGAGCCCTGTTCTATCTTTCAACCACATCTTCTTCCAATACCAAGGTCAGTGTCATGGGCTTTTGGGGGGATTCTGGGTAAAAGCATAGCAAGAATTATAAGCTCATTAGTTGAAATGTTACAATGTGAAGAACATTGGATTTAGCATCAGAAAACCTTAGTTTGAATCCTGTCTTTGCCATTTATTAATTACTTCACCTTAGTGAAGTCAACCTCTTTGGGTCTCAGTTTCTTCAACTGTAAAATGAGAAGCTAGATTTTATAATTGCTAAGGCTCTTTCAGTTCTAATATTCTGTGACTCAAATGGTAGAGGTTACAGACCTATGGGGCGGCTAGGTGACTCAGTGGATAGACTGCTGGCCCTGGAGTCAGGAGGATCTGAGTTCAAATACAGCATCAGACACTTACTAGCTGTGTAACCCTGAGCAAGACACTTCACCCTGTCTGCCTCAGTTTCCTCATCTGAAAAATGAGCTGGAGAAGGAAGTGGCAAACCACTCCAGTATTTTTGCCAAGAAAACTTCAAATGGGGTCATGAAGAAGTAGACACAACTGAACAACAGACCTAAAGAGAAGGAAGAAGACAAGCATTTAAGCGTATTCTATATTATCTCCATTTTACAGTTGAGGTAAAAATAGAGTGATTTACTCAGGGTCACACAACTAGGAAATGTCTGAGGCTGGATTTGAACTTAGATCTTTCTGACTCCAACTCCAAGACTCTGTCCACTGTTCCACCAGCTACCTCATAAAGAAGGTGTTATATTTTAGGCTAGTAAACTTTGAGCCCCTGGAATCATGCCATTAACAGCTATCTACTTATGACAGCCATTATTGTACACTGAAATGGATAAAATACAAGGTTTAAGACTCTCTTTACCAGTATCTTGCTTTTTTGGTCAAACAAATATCCTGAATTTTTCTGCAATCATTTTGGGAGGTTGAGGGCAAATCATAGAATTATACTTCTTAAGAGCTAGAAGGGGATTTAAGAGACAAAATTGTATTTATAAAACACCAGGAGGGCTATCTATTTAAAGGAACCTTCTTATAAGGGGAATTATCAATTCTCTAATTTCTCTTTTGTGTGAATCAAGATTTTGATACATTAGGCTTGCTTAAAGCATACATGTCACATATTTGCCAAACATAGAGACTAAATATAGCCTAAAGAGTTTAAATTCAGTTGGTAACTTAATCATTCTTTGTAAATGTGCCAGGTCGTATCATATTTAGAACTCTATGTTCTCAAGTGCTCTGCTCATGGAGAGAATTTGCTAAACTGATACAGGGACAACAAATTAACAAACATAGGTTTTCTGTATCCTAGGATCTTCAAATAAGAATTACATATATGATTCTAGTCCAAGATTTTCAAACTTTTGTGGTGTCTCAACAACTATCATTGATTTTGTATCTAAAATAATAATACTTCCCAAATAATAATGACTGACATTTATATGGAGACACAAACATACTGTATCTCATCTGATCCTCAATACAATGCTATAAGGTAGGTAAGGTAAATATCTTCTTTTCACAGATGAGAAAATTGAGGTCCAGAGAGGTTAAGTGACTTCTCCAAGTCAATAGTGTTAAAGTTAGGATTAGGCTCTCCAGAGATCTGATTCAAACTACTTTTCATATTAAACTGGTGCCCTTTCCCTCCCCAAAGGATATATAAATAGTGTTGCAAAAGTTAGTGTCAGAGACCACAATAGAGACTCAATAGAATGAGTCTCTACTGAGATTCATAATGAAAGTTCATTGAGGGCAGGGGCTGTTTCATTTTGTCTTTGTAACCTCAGCTCTTAAGGACTAGGAATGGATCTGAGATTTGGCTGAAAAAGCAAACTTCTGGATGAGGATACTTTCTCTACCAACACAAATGAACAACTCTTGGCAAATTATGGTCTTACAGGGTTGCTTGATATCCCTGAAAGGTTTCCAAGGTCAAAATGCCAGTATTCATTAGGGTTTCCAAAGTCAAAGTGCTGAATTCATCAGAGATCTTGAAAACTAGGTCCTCCTGAGTCTAAGACACATTCCTTAGCCATTTAGCCAAGCTTTCCCTTTTGGCACATGGTAGGTGGCTAAAAAAAATGATTGCTGAATTGAACTGAAAAGACGGAGGTATGAAAGAGAAACACAGAGAGAAGAACAAGAAGAAGAAGAACAACAAGAAGAAGAAAAAGAAGATGATTGATGATGATGATGATGATGATGAGAAAAGGGAGAGTGAATATAAAGGGGGAATGGAAAGAGGAGGGAGAGGGAAGGAAGAAGGGAAAGGGGAGAGAGAGAGAAGAAGGAGGAGGAGGAAGAGAATGGAAGAGGAGAAGGAAGAAAACAAGAAGAAAGGGGAAGGAAGGAAGGAAGGGAGGGAGGGAGGGACGGAGGAGAGAAGGAAGGGAAGGAAAGGGGGAGGGAAAGAAGGAGGAAGAAAGGGAGGGAGGAAAGAAGGAAAGGAAGGGAAGGAGGGAGGGAAGGAAGGAGGAA
>NW_020954590.1:40079163-40096019 GCF_900497805.2 Vombatus ursinus | reverse complement strand
AGGGAGGAAGGGAGGAAGGAAGGAAGGAAGGAAGGAAGGAAGGAAGGAAGGAAGGAAGGAAGGAAGGAAGGAAGGAAGGAAGGAAGGAAGAAAGGAAGGAAGGAAGGAAGGAAGGAAGGAAGGAAGGAAAGGAGGGAGGGAAGGAAGGAGAGAGGGAGCAGTACAGGACGCCCCACAGTACGCCACAGCACAGCTTTGGTGCCGCTTTGGTGCCCTCCGGCCGGCTCGGCGGCAGCCCGGTCCTCCCTGCCGCCAGGGGGCGCCGTCTGCTCGCTCTCGCCGATTCCCCGTCTGGGCCGGTCCCCTCCCGCCGGCTCCCGCGGCTCCGCGGCCCGCCCCCCCCCCCCCGCGCCCCTCCCGCGGGTTCGTCCCCCTTCCTGCCCCTCCTCGTCCGGGATGTTGCTGCCGCTGCTGCGGAATAGCTGCTTCCCTTCTTCCTCTCCCGGCGGCGGCGGCGGCAGCGGCGGCGGCGGCGGCGGCGACGCGGGCTCAGGGAGCCGGCCGGTGGGGCAGCTGCTGCACGGAGCCCGCGGGGCGGCGGGGCCGGACGAGGCGGGGAACAACGAGCCAGGGGCCGATCCCCTGCGGCGGCGGCGGGAGGAGGAGGCGGCGGCGGGGCCGGAGGCCGGGGGCCGGGCCCGAGGGGCGCCTCCTCCGGGGAGCGGGCCGCGGACGGAGCGGGAGCCGTATGTGTCCATGGATCGGGGGGCCGCGCTGCAGAGGCGAGGCGGAGGCCTGAGCGGGGGCGTCTCGGCCGCCGGCTCCCCGGCGCTGTCGGGCGGCCAGGCCCGCCGGAGGAAGCAGCCGCCCCGGCCGGCCGACTTCAAGCTGCAGGTCATCATCATCGGCTCCCGGGGCGTGGGCAAGACCAGCCTGATGGAGCGTTTCACCGACGACACCTTCTGCGAGGCCTGCAAGTCCACCGTGGGTAAGCGGGGGGCAGCGGGGACCCGGGAGGGGCCGAGGAGGCCCTAGGAGAGGGGCCGGGGGAGAGGACGCGCAGATCCCCTGGAGGGGACCGGGAAGCCCTCCCCCTGGTCCATCGGAGGCCTGGGACCCCTCCCCCCACCCTCGACGGAAAGATGGGGACCCCGGCCCCCGCGGCCAGCCCCGAGCGCCCTCCCCCCTCTCATGTCCAGCCCCCCAGCCCTGGACTGCCAGGGGTCTCCGCTCTCCAGACAGCTCCTCCCCAGCAGACTTCTCCCCGGCCTCTGCTTGCCCCTTCCCCACGTCCCTGGTGTTGACCTCATTTGTCCAGGCGTCCTTGAGCCTTTCTGACAACTCTAGCCCGAATTGCCACTTAGGTTCAGCCCCACACAGAAAGTGGGTGCACCGAGCCGAGGAGCTTCTCGGCGAAACTTAAGGCTGCTTCCCACTCCGAGGCCCTGATTTTATTTTGGTTTATATTATCTTTGCTTAGGGCTATCTTTCTTATCAGCTTCCATATACACCTGCCACTTGGTTCTTTTATTTGTGTATGTTCATCCTTCTACAAAAATACCTCCCTTCTCTTCCTCTTCTCCAAATATAGAATTGATTTATTCCTTAGATACCTCTCATGATGACCTGTTTCTTTAGACCCTCTTTATTTGCCTGTTCTAAGGTCAGATAACTGAGTGATGCATTTGTTTGGGTTCAGCTGTCCTAAGCAGTAGCCAGCAGCTAGAGTCGTTATCTGTTGAAACTCCTGACAGTCTTATATTACTAAGGGGGGGTGGATGGGGGCAGTCACTTGATACTTCGGGGTGGGACTCAGACAGGCATGTTGTGAAATTGAAAGGAAAGATAACAGTCACCTGCTGGGGCACACTCAGTGGCTTGTATGGCCTTGACTAAATAAGTGACAAAGGTGTATCAAGTTTATCTCTAGCAAAATTTCCCCCTCAGATTTTGATTAAAAAAAGAAAACAGTTCTGTGAAAGGATGGTATGGTAAAACTGGGTGTCTACTCATGATGAGCTACTGATATGATGTACTGAAATTTAAAATGCTTTTTAAAACTCTCCAAGGAAATGGATGAAAATAGTAGGATAGGGCAAGTTTGTTAATAAACAGTATGTTAAAGTACGTATGATAAAATAAAAGACTAAACTTTGAATCCTGTTTCAGTAACAGTGAATTCTGATAATCCACTAACACTCAGGCAGACTTAGTACTTCTGTGTAATAATATACCAGATCAGAAAATAAAATTGCTTTGCCTCATAAAACTGAAACTGAAGGGAAAATTTATGAAGGAAGGCAAATTTATTTATAATAAGAATACACTGGACTTCATAGCATTTATATGTAGCTTAGTTCTGGAAAGAACCTTGGAGATTTAGGCCAACCCATCATTTTGTAGATGAAGAAACTACTTTGTTTTGTCCATTTATCAATAACTGTTTTTGTGAAAAATCCCATAAAGCTAAGCTGGATCTCATGGCTCCTAGGCTGATGTATATGTAACCTAAATAAAGGAAAGCTGAAAAGGGAGAGAACTTTATTACATGGTGCTAGACTGGAGGTTCTTTAGCACAAAAGGAAATCACCTTGAATCACAGGCAATTAGGGATTTCCTCAGGGAATGTCCAAGAAACAGTGAATATTCATTTTTAGATTTTAACTTTTAGTGGATAACCTTTGCAAATCCAATTTTGTAAGATTCTGAAAGTCCTAATTAATTAGCAAACTTTCCTTATTCCTTTTTTGTGACTTTATTTTGAAAGTTTATGAATTTTTTTAAATTCAGTACCTAATGTTGAAGGACAGAACCTGTAGATAATTTTTGATTATAAAGCTGTTCAGTGCTGAACATTGTTAGTACTGATTCTTCTAAGGGCATATTTACACAGATTTTTAAAATTTTAAATTGTAATCCAAAAAAATTCCATATTTTAAAAATCTGAATTTCTGGTTAAAAAATACACACACACACACACTCACACACGCACACACGCACACACTGAGATTTTCTTTTCCTTACTGCTGTTTTGAAGCAGTTGATTGTGGAAGTGTTTGATCTTCCCTCCCATTTCCTTTGTTTCCTTTCTAAGAGTTGCTCTTTTGGCACTTATTTGCTTAAAAGTCTGATTTACCTGGAAATATAAATAGCAGATTTTATGGTGAGAATGATAAAAAACATTATCTAATGAGTTTTATTCATTTTTTTTAGGTTAAGTAAACAATGACAAGTTTGCAGATTTATCTTTCTTAATTTTAAGGGTCATCTTTAAATACATAAAATAGCCACTATAATTGTATCCTTAAAGTTACATTTGTGTGCACTGGGATAAAGACAAAACATTAGTAAGTCATTGGATTCCACATTTAGGTCATTGAACTCTGATGCTACTGCTTTGTTACATTTGCCTGAGTTGGGGTTACCCAGAAGTATGACATTGTCTGATTAATTCAGGCCTACCATGACTTGGGTCCTGTGCTAAGTATACAAAAATATCTTAAGACACTTTGGCCTCAAGGGGCTCAAAAGCAGGAAAGCTAATATACTAGTTGTATCCAACAGACCAGTCCTATTGGAGGTCTGAGGGAAAGGTGAGAAGGACTACTTGTGGAAGAGGAGGGATTTGAACTGGGCTTTGCTGGAAGAGTTTGACTTACACAAAGAATGGAATTTGGTGTAAAGAAAGCATAATAAATCAGGACTCACTGCAAGTAGATCAGTTTGGCTATATTGTAAGGCTCCCATAGAAGAGTTGTTAGGTCAGACTGTAGTAGCATTTTGTATGTTAGAGTAAGGCATTGGGAGTTTATTGTGTGGGCATTGAGGAGTCATTAAACGTTTTTGAGCAATGGGATCTTCAAAATGGTATGTTAGGAAAGTTAGTAGCACTTGGAAGACCAATTAGGAAATTTACATTAATTCAGGGGGAAAATAGTGGGAATTGAAAAGAAGATACACATGAGAAAAATTTCAAAAGAATTACTAGTCAGTCAGTAAACATTTATTAAATGCCTACTATGGGACAGGCACTATGCTAAAGGATGAGGATGCAAAGAAAGATAAATGACAGTTTCTGCTCTCAAGGAGCTCACAGTTGAATGGCAGGGACAACATGAAAACAACTGTATAAACAGCTGTATACAGGATATATACCAGCTATATACAGGATAAATTGGAAATAATCAACAAAATGTAGGCACTAGAATTAAGGGAGGTTAGAAAAAGCTCCCAGTAGAACAGTAGTGTCACACTCAAATAGAAAAGGATCCCTGCCATCTGCATATCGATTTAGAAAACCAGAAATAAACATTATGCTGTATTTTTATTTTGTTAAACGTTTCCTAATTATTTTTACTTTGGTTCTGGCTTCACTTGGCAGTTTCTCTGCTAGTTGTGGTTGTGAGTTTGACACCTCTGCTGAAGAAGGTGGTATTTTAGCTGACTTGAAGGAAAACAGAAAAGCCAGGAATCTAAGGTGAGGAGGTAGGACATTCCAGGCATGAGGGACATCTCCTTAAAGTGGTAGAAGTTGGGAGTTGTAGTGTGTTGTTTAAGGACCAGCCAGGGGGCCAGTGTCATTTCGTGGCAGAGTAAAAAGAGGAGAGAATATAAAGTGTAAGAAGATTGGAAAGGGAGGGGGCAAGTTATGAAGGCTCTGAACACCAAGATTTTATATTGATCTTGGAGCCACTGGAGTTTATGGAATAAGCGGGTAACATGCCAGGACTTAAGTTGGACTAGATAAGCTCCACGGTTGACTTTAGGTTTTGAGAGTGGGTAACTGGGAGAATGACTGACAGAATAATAACTAATTTATATCAAGCTTTAAGTTTTGCAAAACACTTTTCATAACAACTCTGTGAGTTAGGTAGAAATAAGAGGTTGCAGAAGGTAGTGGATTTAAGGGGAAAGATAAGTTCGCATTTAGATATTTTTGATTGAATTAGCCATATACACATGCTAAGATAAACAATGATCTATCCCTTTCATTTGTGTGAGGAACTCAAATGTGGAAAATCTACCAAGACAGATTAGCAACTCATCTGTAACATAAATAATAACCTTAGAGAATTGGGGCCCCGAATTGCCCTTGATCATACCCCTCATATGTATAAGAGACTTGAATAGAGGTCTTTCTGACTCCAAGGCCAGCTGCCTATCAACTGTACCAAGGTGCCTTTCTTTCTAACTATTGGTAGGAAAAGAGTATATGGAATGATCATTCATTTAATAAGTATTTGTTAAGTGTTTGATATATTCCAGGCACTGGGAATACAAACACAAAAAAGAAATAGCCCTTGCCCTAAAGGAGTATGCGTTCTATTGACAGTCAGTAAACATTAAGTGCCTACTATGTGCCAGGCATTGATGGGGAAACTACATGAACTTAGATAAAGTCCCAGTTGAATGATGCAGACATACAGAGCATAGTCTTAAAATTTCAGGTCTAGAGAGATCAATTCCAATTGGAGTGGTCTGGGAAGTTTTTATGGAAAATTTTTTTAAGCTGAGGGTTAAAAGGCCATTGTGGCAGTGTAATTGTAAGTGGGAATAAATAATGGCAGAGTAGTGATAAGTGGAGATTAAGAGGAAATGATAAATACCTAAGAGTTAAGGGACCTTAAATGAATCCTTTTTAAGTCTCCTTATTTCCATTTCTGTTTATATAAAGGATATACCCAAAGTCATTGAAGTTTTGAGCTATTAAAGATTACTATTATAATACTGAAACTAAACTAAGACTTTGGATACACACTATATAATAGAAGTGATAGTTGCTGCATTTATCATCCTGACAGGAATGTTGTAAAGATCAATTTATTCCTGGAATTCCTTGGGGTATCACAGTATTTTATAGTTACCTAATGTGGATACATACATATTAAGACATTTATCTCAGTTAAGGCTAGTCTTGGAAATTTGATCCATGTCTGCTCCATCTGGCTTCACACAGAGGAAAGATTATTTCATGGATGGCAGATTATAATCCCCAATTTTACCACCATTCTTGTGAATGTTTGCTTTTGGTAACAAATGCAACTGGCCAAGAGTATGGATCCATTCTAGGGAAAATAACTCATAGTATATACCCTGCTACTGGTGGGTATATACTGGTGGTGAGTATTGGATGCCTTGTAATTAAAAAGAAACAGACTAAACCTATCAAAAGGAAAATATTAAACTGTCTCTAGAATAATTTGAACTTTCTTTACAAGATTATAGAAATACTTTTTTTGATTTTGAATGAGGTTAAGAAACCTTTTTTTGTATTTTTAAGTGAATAAAATATTGCCTGATACTGCTATTCAGTACAGGAGCTCATATTATAAAAACTCATATTGTGGGGGAAAAAAAGCTTAAATATATTAATTGATCTACGTAATAGTGATTGTCTTCATATAAGACATTTAAAGATAGGATTTTTAAATTAATAATAGTATTGGTTACTTAGTGAAATTTTACGTAGTACTTTTGACAGTTTAAAAAACGTTATATGGAAAGTGCAGTGCCAGCTTTTCAAATTTAAAATTAGACGTAGAAAAGACGATCAGCCTTGCAAAGGAACATGCTTTGACTACTGCCTTTCTTACATGCCTCTACTGTTCTTTCACCTGTCCTGTGAACTTTCCTGTGACTTTGGGTAGCCTGGTTAGGCCTCTACCTCATTCGATGAGTAGAAAGGATGCAACAGAAGCACCGTTCTGCCTTTTCAATTCCTATGTGTTATTGGCCTCTTTTGGTGTTTTTCAGCTTCCAAAGGGAAGTTTGTTCTATGGCTAGAAAAGTTCTCAAGAGCAGAAGCAGGTGGTCAAACTTTAGATGAAATAAACATGTCAATGATTGACCTAATGTCCATTTTATATTCATGCTAATTTTTTTTTGCCTTTAAAACTAAAAAAGACCAGTCTATTGCATGTACAATGAAGCAAATTTCACATATAAATTATTATGCATACTTACTGATTTTTTTTGATTGCTTACATCATGTATTGGAAAGAACACTGGATTTGGAGTCAGACCTGGATTTGAAGCCTGGCTGTGCTGTTTATTAGATGTGTTTCCTTCAACAATCCAGTTTATTTCTTTGAATCTCAATTTTCTTGTCTGTAAAATGATAAATCTTTTACAGGATTTTTGTGAGGATTTGTTTTTCAGTCATTTCAGTCATGTCTGACTCTTTGTGGCCCATTTGGGGTTTTCATTTTACAGATGAGGAAACTGAGGCAACCAGGGTCACATAGTTAATAAGTGTCTAAGGTCAGTTTTGAACTCATGAATGAGTCTTCCTGACTCCAGGCCTGACACTCTATCCACAGTGCGAACTAGCTATTGTGTGTGCTTTGGTCAATTGAGTCCTAAATATTTTATGTTTTTTAGGGTTATTTAGGGGTCTTAAAATTTAATTTAATTTTTTTCATTTAAGCATTGTTTTCTCTCACCTTCCACCTCTGGGGGAAAAAAAAGCCCTTATAACAGATTCCTCTATTGGCCATGTTAAAAAAATGTAGGTGTCATTCTGAATATTTAGTTTATCACCTCTCTGTCAGTGGGTAGGTCTCATTCATTATTTTTGGTACTCTGCAGTCATGTTTGATCATTATGTTGATCAGGGTTCATAAATCTTTCAAAGTTGCTCATTTTATAATGTGGTAATGGTATAAAATTGTTCTCCTGGTTTTGCTCACCTCACTCTTCATTAATTCAAACATACAGGTCTTCTCAGGTTTCTCTGAAATTATCCCCTTTTTCATTTCTGATAGCACAATAGTATTCCTCATATACCAGAATTTGAATAGCCATTTCCCAATTGATGGGCACTGCCTTAGTTTTCAGTTCCTTTCTAGTTGTGTGATTTTTTTAAATGAGATTTTTTCCATTCTGTATTTCCCTTCTGGATTTTCTTTTTGCTATATAGAAATGTTGATTTATTTTTTTTATTTTTTTATTTTTTGTTTTATTTTAGTATCTTGCAACGTTACTGAAACTATTGTTTCAGTTTCTTTTCTGATTCCCTAGAATATTTTAAAGAAGCCATTATGTCATCAGCAAATAGGGTAATCTTAGAATGACCTCTTAAATATGAATTGTGAATATGAATTATGTGTATTTTTTCTTGGGGAGAGGAGTCATTTAAAATGAGCTTTACCAGATAGCCTTCCAACAAGTAGAAGATTATTTCAAACTTTGCTTTAAAGTACCTAGGTAACAAACCAATTAAATCAACCCTCTTTTACTCTTTTTGTGTAATTTCTTCTGTGACTTAATTAAATGAATCTATAGAAAAAAAAAGTTCTCTAAGAAGTCTTTTAATTTTTGTCCAATATCCATTCAGGATATTGGACAAAAAGTGACCAGAATGGTCTTACCAAACATGTTGTATGAGGATTGATTGAAAGAGCTTTTGACACTGTTGATCACCCCCCTCTTCCTGCATACTTCTCTCTACTTTCATGACACTATTATCTCCCTGTGTATTTGTCTGGCCCATCCTTAGTTTCAGATCTCTAGCCTATTAAAATATGACTGTCTCCCAAGACTCTGGCCTGGGTCCTCTTTTTTTTTTATACCATTCCTTAGTGATTTCAGCTATCATAGTTTCCATTATTATCTCTGTAAAAATGAAGCGGAAATCTGTATACCCAGCCCGAATCTTTCTCCAGAGCTCCTGTCCTATGTCACTGTCTGCTGGACATATCCATGTGGCTATCCAGTGGGTACTTCAGAATCAGTCAAGAAATATTTATGAAGTGCCTACTATGTGTTGTGATAAGTGATAAATCAATTTATATCAAAAATAGAACTTATTTCCTCTCTCCAGCCCTATACAGACCCTCCTCTGAACTTCCATTTTTCTTTCAGGACAATATCATCTTTTCATTTGTCCAGATTTAAGACCTTTGAGTTATCTTTCAGGTTCCTTTCCTTCCCCTTTCTCCCCTACCCCCACAGTCCCTAGTACATAGGTCCTTATCACTTCTTACCTAGACAGTTTCAGTAACTTTTATGATTGCTGCTTCCTGTCTTTTATCCTATCCAATCTGCCCTTTGACATAGCTGCCAAATTAATATTCCTAAAGCACAGGTTTGAATGTGTTCTCAGTTTGCATCTGTGGTACCCTGTTGAGTCTAGGTTAAAGTACAACTATTTTACTTGGCATAAAATCATTCGTAGTATAACTCTAGCTTGCCTTTCCAGATTTATTTCACATTACTCTCCTTCACAAATTCTGTGTTCTAGCCAAATTTGCTTACCTGCCTATTTCCTGTATTCAGCATTCCATTTCATATCTCACCTCCCTGACTTGCATAACTTGTCCCCTTTGCCTGGAATTTATTCCCTTTTCATCTCTGCATGTGAGGATTCTGAGCTGTCTCAGGTGCCAACTCATAGGGAAATTAATACTTTTGTGTTTCTCCTAGCTAGTTATAGTGTATTTACTTATCTGTGTTAAGTGTTGTATCTGATTTTAAGAGCAAAAACTACTCTGGGTTTTTTGTTTTTGTGTCAGTTCCTAAAAAAAAAACCAAAAACGACCTTGCACATAGTATGTACTTAATGAATGCTGGTTGAATTGAATTTAATTAGAGAAAAGGTGTTGTCAAGTAAAAGGGGGATTAGACATTTTCTGCCTGGCCCTCTAGTGTAGAATTAGTTTTAACTGGAATTTACAAGGAAGTTTAAGTGGACTTCCTATAATTAAAACAGGTCTCAAACAGAATAGATTATTTTAGAAGTATTTAGGTCGAAGCTGGGTGGTCATTTTGGCATATGTTACTTATATTTGCTATGAGTCCTATGAAGCAGACATTAAATATAAAATAAGAATTAAGTATAAATCATTCTAGGTCATATTGTTTGGTAATAGCAACTTTGGCTTTAGGCTCTTTGTCATATCTACTGGGTTCAGCCCCTCTCTGAACAGATTTCTGTTTTGGAAACCATTAGGAGAGGTAATGCCTAAAGGATCTGGGGGTAGGGGTAGAAAAAATGAATGTGTACTGATAAGACTTCATGGTGGCCATAGGGTCCATACCTATCAGTCTCAACACATGATGTAGAAGCAATATAAGTGAGTCAGGGAAATAGGTATTTAGCTCTAATAGGTAACAGAACAAAAGAGAAAATCTAATTTCTTTGTTCTGAGAGTAACTAAGTTTTAGCTTTTCCTCCCCTTCCCCCGAAACCCAGGATAAGCATTTGATATTGGAGGGAAAATACAATCATTTATTTTTTTCTTGATCTTTATATGCGGTCTCCCAGCTCTTGTTCTGTCTGTTTAAAGAATGGGGGAAAGCTATCTATAATTTTTATTCAGAAAGCCCAGAACCTTGCAGTTCCACGTTGTTCCATCTAGGAATGTGTATAAAGATTATATTGCCAAGATGATGTAATATGGTGACTCAGGCAAATGTGAATTAGAAACTGCTGTTGCTTGGTTAACATTTGAGTTTTTATGTAGGCATATGTTATGAAATGTGTAATTGACTTTAATGAATTATACAAACTAATGTGCAAACTAATTGTAATAAAAACAAGATAAAATCACCTTTCAAAGAATGATATTTTGCATGTTACTAATTGTTCAGGTTTTTTTAAGTAGAATTAAAATCTATTTAAAACCTGGCCAACCACATTAAACATTTAATTTCTGTCTTGACTATTCACTGACTTTTTTTTTCTTTTTTTTTTGTTGTGAGGCATTTGGGGTTAAGTGACTTGCCCAGAGTCACACAGCTTGTGAGTGTTATGTATCTGTGGACGGATTTGAACTCAGGTCCTCCTGATTACAGAGCCAGTGCTCTATCCACTGTGCCACCTAGCTGCCCCCACAGACCTTTCTTAAGAAAGGTTTCATTATACTTTGAATTGACAAAATTTTTTCGAGATTCTCTTTCCCATACATCCTTTGCAGAATCTTAGATTTGCCCTTTGATTAAGCATTTGTTTATTTTTGTAAGGAAAACATATCTGACTTTTTGAAAACATTTATCAAACCAGACACTGTAAGTCAAAAATGCAGTACTTTGAAGAGACAAGTGTTATTACTATTTTATGAGGGACGTCCCTGGGTACACAGTGAAATCTAGGAGAGAGAGAGAGAGAGAGAGAGAAATATATATTTATTAGCTTGTAATTTGGTACTCTTTGCTTTTGGATATTACAGTCTTACTGGAGTAGTATGGGACTTTGCTACTAATTGGAACTCAGTGTGATTTAGTCCAAGACAGCATGCTGGACTAACATTTGGATAACTTAATTTATAATCTTGATTCTATTACTTTGATTTATTTGATTTTTTTTCTATTTGTTTGATTCTGTATGGCCTTGAGAAATGTCTTAGTTTCTGGTTTTCCATCCATATGTTATACTGAGGAAGATATTCCTGTTCCTTCACAGGAATAATATTTTATTTGACATTTTAATTGCTCTGTGATCTCATCCATGTACATACTCCTGCCAGTGCCTTTTCATCTTGTGCCACTCTTGTCAAGCCTCCACAAGCATTCTTCCAGTGCCCTGGGGGCCTTTTTTTATTTTTTACATTGCAATGGAGCATGTATTCTACCTATGGCTAATCTGCAGCTCTTCTGGAAGCTTCCAGTTCCAGTCTTATATCTCTCTGATGATATCTTATAAACTTACTTTTACATTGAAGTTATTGATTATTAAAATAAATATTGATTTAATTTGGAAGAAGCAGTGTATTTGCAGAAAAGAGTACTGACTTAAAAGTCAGAAAACCAGGGTTCAGACCCTGCCTCTGATGCTCATTATGCCTGTGTGTTCTGGGGAAAGTCACTAACCTATCCTGGAACCTCAGTTTTCTCTTCTGTAAATTAAAGAAATTGGACTAGATGGTCTTAGAGGTTGACAGGTTTACATCTCCAACCCTAAACTCTTCCTAAAATTTCCCTACCTCTTTATCCTCTGGCATAGACTTAAGTCCTTAAAATGC
This sequence comes from Vombatus ursinus, assembly GCF_900497805.2. NCBI lineage: Eukaryota > Metazoa > Chordata > Mammalia > Diprotodontia > Vombatidae > Vombatus > Vombatus ursinus. The sequence continues at coordinate 40,084,119 of NW_020954590.1, read as the reverse complement.
TTGATGTTCATGATGCTCATTTCACAAATGCTTATCATGAGTACTCCAAGATAACCAGGTGTCCAATGAAACATCATTTTTTGTGGCTTCTGGACATACAATAAAACCAATCTCTTCCTTACCTGTTATTGGCTTTCCAGGGAGCTCCTCCAAGCCAACTCTCATTTAGTAGCAGTTTTTCCCTATATAGTGCTAGTATAAAAAATATGACCCACTTCTTCAATTCACATTTAAAATGCTTGACAGCTAAGTTAATGTTCATAGCCAGCACAAAGACTTTGTCAGGTTTTGTTTATAGGTTTGTTTTTGTACTTTGTGTCCCTTTTTCCTGCCACTGTGTCACAGCCACTTCAGGGGTGAAAACTGGGGTGCACATCAATGAGGGCCATTTTCTTTGTTTTCTTTTGTCTTTGTTTTATGGGTTGCTTTGTCACCAAGTGGCCTTTCTGCTGGTGATGGGACTCTTCATACTTAGCTAGGATAGTTCTTAGAAAGCAGTCTGATGATGAGGCTGTACTTGAAGGCTTTCCAACATGGTAAACTGTGGCAGAACTTGCAGCGTCTTAACAACCCAGTATCATATCATACACCCCATGTGCTCAGAGCAAAATCTCTCTTCCTGAATCTATGCAAGTTAGGATAGTTTTTCCTTAAATGGTAGTGTTGACACCATCCTAAAGACTTGGTTGGCTCAGATGAATGGAAGGCCCAGGGTGTCAACATCACTTCTTGGTCACCTAAGAACAAAATAGCCATGAAGAACTCTAAGCAAGGGAGCTTTATTCAGCTATATCAATTGGAGGAGTTCTATCTTTATTGAATATCAACTTAGTACCTATCCTTTGTTGAATGACTTATGAATGTCTAATTTTGTTTCAGCATAGAACCAAAACTAACAGGAGTCTGGCCTGAGTCAGGACCCCCCCACAAAAAAACTGTAACAGATATTCTGTAAAGTAAGAAGGGAAGTATGTCACCTACATTTTACAGAGTAAAAATCCGAGCATCGCACATATAGCCAGTAAGTAGTAAAATAAGGACAAGAATTTTAGTTGCCTGACTCCTACTCCAGTTATTTTTTCCATTCTATTAGTAGTGTTACTGTTCCATACAAAAAACCAACATATTTATATATAACATTTCTGCGCACTAATTCTTCCTCTTATGACCTTTCCATTCTACAAAGAGAACAAATATAGTTTAGTGATACTTCTTAGAAATGATAGAAGTTAGGAAGAAAAAAAAACTTTAGCATACTTTTTCTGTAATTCTTCATACTTTTCTTACAGTTCATTGATTAAAAAGATATATCCTATAAATGATTCATTATAGTCTTAAAATCAGAGCATTCAGTCATTCTGAAATCATTCAAAATATCATGTCTGGAGAAGAATTGGCAAGTCCTCAGTTCCTTTGTGTTCTTAACAATCTCTCTTTTATTTAAAATGTATTCTGTTGAGGGCTTCTAGGTGGCGCAGTGGATGGAGTACCAGCCCTGAAGTCAGAAGGACCTGAGTTCAAATGTTGCCTCAAACCAACCACTTGACACTTACTAGCTGTGTGACCCTGAGCAAGTCACTTAACCCCAATTGCCTTTAAAAAAAATATATATATATAATATATATATATTTCTGTTAATTATCTGCTGACTCCTGTAGAAGATGTAAAATTTAGATAAGATTCCTGCCCTCATAGAGCTAATTACAAGTTTAAGAGAATATTATGCTTTAAAAAAAAAAAACCCAGCCCAACTCTAACACAGAATTAATACTTAAATGCATCAGAGGTATAAACTGAGGACTCACCAGTTCTTCTCCAGACATGATATTTTGAATGGTTTCAGAATGGCTGAATGCTTGGATTTTAAGATTTTAAGACCCTAGTTCAAATTCCACCTGACACTTACTAGCTCTTTGGTCCTGAGTAAGCAACTTAACCTCTTTAAACTTTAGTCAGGTGTCGAAGATAGAGCAACTGGGTTGATGATCAACTCAGATTGATTCTTGATGCATGAATATGTTTTTCTTATCCAAGATGGTTGTCTGATCTCTAAACATTTCATGTCCTAAAATAGATCACAGTCCATTATTAAGGTAAAAGGATGTGCCAGAACCAGCTTCAAACCCAGGCCCCCTTACTCCTTACATTCTTTCCCCCTCCAGGCTGATTCAGTGTCCATTCTTTTGTCTACTTTATTGCTATGTTTAATTTCATGTAACTTATTTTAGTCAATATAAAAGTTGATTTATAGTTTAAAGAAGTCAGTTGTTTTAAATTCCATATTGAATATCATAATATTAAGACAAGAGTGTTCTGTTTTTATTTAAATACATGAACCTATCACCATGAATGAGGCTCTGCAAAATATAAAGACTGATATAGTTCTGATTTTGCCGGTCTCAAAAGAAACTAGGAATTTTACATCATCTAATTAAAAAAAGGAAAAGTAGGTATTTCCAGGATGAACTCAGATATGAAAACGTAGAACCCTTAAAAGCCAATTGAGCCAACTACATCCTAAAAAGATACATGACTAAATGCTAATGTAAGAGATTTTAGGGTCATTGACTTTTCGTGTAACCTTAGTGGGTGTCAAATGTGCTCTAGTAATCAAACCAACTTTTCATTTCTTTCTATTAATTGCTACTAATTCATTTTCTTATTTATTCTTATCCTGGCTTCTAAGGCAGTGATAGTTCCTTATAAATTGATAGAAATGTACAATCTCTGTCCCATGAATTAGCTCCGAACCACCCCCTTCCCCCCCACCCCAGCCTTAGTTTATAAATAAACTAGACAAGTCTTTTTTTTTTCTTTTTTTCTATAAGCTTTCACTCATCTGGCTCTCATTTTCAAACCCTGGTCTCATAGATTTAGATAAACATAAATGTTATTGTCCATACAGTTTATACAGTAACAAATAACACAAAGACATAAATGTTTACAGTAGACTGACAGTGAAGAAAATTCACAGAGTCATTACTCTACTCTTCAAAAGCAGGAAAAAGAATGGAATATTCTCAGCAACATCAACTCCTTGAATTATAGAAAGTAATTCAGTTAGAATGGTAATTGTCTTCATAATGTCTCTTTACAAAATAATAGTTAAGTGCAGGTCACAGTGTCTCTTACAAACACAGATTGTAAACTAAGTTTCTCAGGAAAGAAGTTCTCTTCATCCTTTCTCTCAGTTCTTCAGTGGCTTCTCTGTGCCAAGACAACTAACCCACTCCAGAATGACAGTTAAAATGTTACTCTCCAAGATGCTATTCCTTCTTTTTTTTTTTTAAATGCTATTCCTTCTTAAAGACGTAGTCATAATATCCGAGTCTGTGTTAGAGGGAAGAAGGGAGGGTGACTAAGATGGGTTCCACCGCAGGAAGTTGGGAAGAACTAAAGTCAGTAAGGGGGTGGCTTAAGTTACAAGTGATTGAAGTGTAGATAAGTCTAAGACCAGGGGTGGAGAACCTGCAGCCTTGAGGTCACATGTGGCCCTCTAGGTCCTCAAGTGAGGCCCTTTGATTGAATCCAAACTTCACAGAACAAATCCCCATAATAGAAGAATTTGTTCTGTAAAACTTGGACTCAGTCAAAAGGCCACACCCCAGGACGTAGAAGGCCACATGTGGCCTTGAGGCCTCAGGTTCCCCATCTCTGTCTTAGATACAAAGTTTTGAAAGCAGAAACAGTGATCTTTCTAAAGAAGGGATTGTTTGAGACCTAGAAAGGAAAGCAGTATGTGCATAGAATAATAAACACATTTGTTCTGTAATCTGAGGGCCTAGATTCCAATCCTACCTCTTAAGCATGTGTTGGTGATGTCATTTAACTTCCCTGGGCTTCAGATTCTTCCTCTGTTTAAGAAAAAGTCTGTTGGATTTGATGCTTTGAGCTCTAAGTCCTTGATTCTTTGAGCTCTAAATCTACAATCCTGTGGTCCTCTGAGAGAATGAACCGAAATGGAGGAGAGGGCCATTAGAGGAAAAGGGACAAAGGAGAAGGAAGCAGAACTGCCTTGGTCACTTACAGATCTTCACTTGATTTTTTTTCTTTTATGCTTTTTTTTTAACTATTAAGGAATAACTTAAAACACCACAATATTTTTTAATCTAATGCTTTTTAAATATATTACCAACTTTATTAGCCCTTCCACAAAGGCAACATTATTATTGTACCCTTAAAAGGAAATAGAATCTCAGGGAAAATGACAATGAAACTCCCACTTTCTCAAAGATTCTTTTCTCTCTTAAAAATACAGTAATAGTGTCCATAGTTTACATGGGAAAGGTTATTGAAGCTGCTGTTAGATAAACATTAATTGGATCTTGTACAATGGAGAGAACATTGTTTCAAAGCCCAGTGATACAGGGTAGGGAGTGGTTTGAAATGGCAGCAGGCAGAGATGAAAAAATGTCCCTGTGGATAGTTATATGGAATGAAGTACTGCCTGAGTCTGGTGAGTCAGAGATAGGAGGTTGAGTCTAATAGGTCTGTCCTGGGGTAAATCCTGAAGTTGAATGGATTTCTTGGGGTTGGGTGGGGATAGATATGCTAGATTTTGGATATAGTGATTGACATTTATAGTTCTCTGTTTGGGGATTTTATTTTCATACTAAGTTTGTACTTATTTGTTTAATTGTCTGGGACTTCTCCTTTAAACTTCGGGAGAAGTATTTATAGTAAAGAAAATAAGACTAATGGACAGTGATTATTTTACCCACATTCTGCCAAGATGGACATATACTCAGCAATCAGCTAATTATGTGCTTATTGGGCCTGTTCTGTAAATGATTCTGGATGAAAAAGAAACTTTTTTTTCAGTCATGTAATTGTTTTTGACCAATCCACAATTGTTCTCTGCATTGATTGAATGCACACCTTGTGTATAACTGACACTGAGAGCAAAGTCTGTGTGTGTGTGTGTGTGTGTGTGTGTGTGTGTGTGTGTGTGTGTGT
>NW_020954590.1:40039591-40079153 GCF_900497805.2 Vombatus ursinus | reverse complement strand
GTGTGTGTGTGTGTGTGTGTGTGTGTGTGTGTGTGTGTGTGTGTGTGATTCCACTTGGACTGATTAACAGAACTAACAGTTTGAGAAATGCTTTCCTAAGTTGCAACCAGTTCTTTTATAACTCAACATATGCTTTCCTAAAAATCATCTCTATGCAAAATTGAGCAATAAAAACCACAGGGCATGTAAGGGGGGAGAAGAATAGAGTGATACCCCCCCCCAAAAAAAAGATAGGAACTTTTAAAAAAAATGGTAGCACGGTTTTATACATGTTAAATGGTTAAGAAATACATAATTGTACCTAAATAATGTTGACACTTGCCTTTGGGCTGCTGCTCAGCCTGAACCCTGTTTCCCAGAGCAAGGCTGCAGCCATAGGAAAGTCGTAAAATGGATCCCAGCCAGCCCTCATCCACCCACAGCTCTCACTATACCATAAAATGTACAGTAAATGTGACACTTTACCCTGAAAAAGAGCTGACTTCTGCATGTGGAAATGGGCCCTGAATTTGATTCCTTGGGAAACCCCCACACTTACCCCATTGGAATTTGCTCTACAATGTTGTGGTTTGAAGCGAGGCTCTCTCCACTCATTCTTCCTTCCTTTGCCTCAGTAGCTCTCACTTCATCGCAGGTTAAAGAAGATGATCACTCCCCAACCCCCAACCACCAGCAAGCACAGAAGTTTAAGCCAGGCATCTCCTTTCACATAGGCCCAGGGTATACTGGTGACTCCTCTGCCCCCTTTCCCCCAGTCTATCTTTTGAGGTTATCCTCTGACTGGGACAGAATGGTGGGTAAACAGTTGCAACTTGTGAGGTATGTAAAGTGGTACAACTTTCTGGGGTCTCCCTATCTCTTGAAGATGAAATGACACATAAGCAAATAATAAATTCTAATTATCCTCAGACTGTTCCCTAATGCATAGATTACTTTGGAACAATTTCAAGTTTTCAAATCAAGCAGTACTAAAACCAACTATGTATAGCTTACATAGGAATTTTTTTAACTCATTTTTAAAAAGTTGTTTGTGTGCTTTTTGTTATTACATCAAGTCATTTCCATATGAATCCTATCCCCTATCTCACTCTTATAATGAATGAACTCACCTTTGTATAAAAGAAAAATAGTTCAGCCATAATAACTTATAAATTGATTTCATCTGACAATTTTATGCTACACTCTGCCCTATAGTCCCCACCTCCCTGCTAAGAGGTGGGATGAATGTTTCATTATCTATTCTGTAGCAATTGTAATTAGTCATTACTATTACTCAGAATTTGGCTTCCCTTTAATGATTTTTTTCTTTAACACTATTAGCAAAATAATTGTATGTATTGTTTTCTTGGTTTTACTTTGCTTACTTACTGCATCACTATATGTGTCTGTGTGTGTGTGTATGTGTGTATGTATGTATGTGTGTATTATATATTTTCTCATATTTTTCTGCATCTTTTGTCATTTCTTATTGAACAGTGATATTCCATTACATCCATGCAACACAGTTTATTCAGCAATGGATACTCAGTTTGTTTAAGATGTAAAAAACATCCTATATTCCCATAATTCAAGTGCAATTATCATTTCTATAACAAAAGCACACATTTATGGGTTATAAATTGTTATGACCCTTACTACTTCAGTAGTAAATACAGCCGAATTGATGTTCTGTATTTCCTTCCATTTTTAGTTTAATAACCTGATTTGCTTTTAAGATTCAAAAGATACTCTAACACAACTTTAAATTAATGACTATACCTACAGAAACAGAATATCCTTGAATGCAGACGGCTTAAAAAATCACTTTCAAACAGAACTAGTACTCTACCAAGTAGTAAATCTTTAAAAAAGAAATATTTAGTTCCATGAATATCACATTACCATAACCAAGGAGCATGAAATGGCTCTTCATTAGTAACAAAAATTCAGCATTCATTGTAATTTTCAAGCAGAATTGAGGTCAAGATTTAATGGTCATACAGTTATTTTACATCCTAGAATGTAGAGATTGTGGAGGGCAGGCCATCTATTTATCTATCAGTCTGGAAAAATGATATGTGGACAGATTATGAAGGGCTTTAAATGCCAAAGAGGAGTTCATATTTTATTTAGGATGCAATGCAAATGAAGCTCCTTGATCAGAGGAGTAAAATGGTTAGATCTGGGCTTTAAGAATAAACATTTGGCTACTGTTGGGAGGATGGACTAATCAGTGAGGGAAGAGAAACCAGTTAGGAAGGTACTTCAGAAGGCCAGGCCAGAGGTCACAAGAGTCTGAACTTGGGGTGGTTGTGGTATGGACAGAGACAAGAGAGTAGATGTAAAAGAAATTAGGAGGGAAGATGGTTTTAGGGGATTTCTGTTTGGGACCTACTGATTTTGAAATGCCTTTGGGTCATGCATGTGATATCCAGCAGGCAGCTGGAAATGCAGAAGTGCAGCTAAGGAGAGAGCTGAGGACTGGATGTGTAGTTTTGGTTGTTATCAGCAGGGTTAATTGGTGAGAAGCCCTCACTAGCTAAGCTATGTCAGTGACTGCATAAGGTAAAGCATGGTCATGCCTCTACTTCCTTTCCTCTCATTCTCCCCTTAACTCTGCAGTCTGCCTTCCAACCTCATCATTTAACCTGGACTGCTTTCTCCAAAGCTAGTAATGATCTCTCAATTGACAGATCTAATGTCCTTTTCTTAATCCTTATCCTTCTTGATCCTTCTGCAACTTTTGTTTCTACAGATCACTCTCTTCTTGATACTCTTCTCGCTAGGTTTTTGTAGCACTACTCTCCTGGTTCTCTTCCTACCTATCTTCTCAGTGTAGGTTCTCTTCCTACAATTCTTCTCAGTCTGATTTGCTGGATATTTATCAGGGTCATGCCTGCTGGCTGGAGTATCCCACAGGGCTTTTATCTTGGGCCCTGTTCTCTTATTCCTGTGTACCATTTCACTTAGCAATCTCAACATCTCCATGCTAATGGCCCAACCTCTTTCTAATAACTCCAGACTCTAATCTCCAACTCCCTGTTGACTGTCTCAAACTAGATGTCCTACAGACATCTTAAACTCAACATGTCCAAAACTAAATCCTATATCTTATCCACCAAGCCCCTCTTCCTAACTTCCTTATTATTGTTAAGGGTGCCACTGTTCTTCCAATCACCCAGACTTACACAACCTAGTTATCATTTCTCTCATCCCTCATATTTAGTATGTTTTCAAATCCTGTCATTTTTGCATTCGTAACATCTCACAAATACAGCCCTTTCTGTCCTCTGGCATTGCCACCATCCTGGTGCAGGCCCTCATCACCCACTCATAGACTATTGTAACTCTCTCTGCCGGTTAGTCTGCCTCTCCCCACTCCAGTCTGCCTTCCACTTAACTGTCAAATTGATCTTATTGAAGGGCAGATCTGACCATGTCACCTCCCCTGTTTAATAAACTCTACTGGCTCCCTCTACCATGTTCAAATGTAAAATCCTTTATTTGGTATTGAAAGCCCTTCATAACCTCTCACCTTTTAGTCTGCCTATACTGTATACACACTCATACACTCACACACCCCACATATACTCTTCAATTTATTGAGACTGGCCTCCTTGCTCTTCCTCAAACAAGACACTCCACCTCCCAACTCCAATTGGCTGTCCCTTCTGCCTGGAATGCCCTCCTTCTTCATCTCTGCATCCTGGCTTCCTTCAGGGCCCAGCTAAAATTTTTCCTTCTGCAGTAATCCTTTCCCAACTTACTTGAGGCTTACTCCTTTTGCCTTACTCCTATTGCTTTTCCTCTGTTGATTATTTTCAATTTATTCTGTATATATCTTATTTGAACATAGTTGTTCATATGTTGTCTCTCCCATTATATTGTGAGTTCAAGAACACAAACTCTTTTACCTTTTTTTCTAGCCTTTTAATTTAGCATAGTGCCTAGCACAGAGTAGGTACTTAGTACATGTTTATTAAGTGACTTCTTAGTCTAGAGTTCTTCAATCCCACTCCACCCTTATCTAGTTTGGAGAGGAGGCAGAAGATAATTTCTGGCATCCTTAGTTGGTTCACTCAGTGCGTTTTACTTCATTTTGCATATTGATTAGATTCTCTACTCTTATACTTAAATTTGCTATACTTACTATGTTTACTTTGCTTCTGACCCATTTAGGGTAATAAACCATCATACAGGCCTAACTGCTTTTTATATTATTTTTAGAGGCAAGTGCTTTCTGATTTCCCAAAAGTAACTTATATACTAACTCTCTTTGAATAGAGATAATAATTGAATCCATGTGAAGCAATGAGATCACCAAGTACGGTAGTATTTAGAGAGAAGAGAAAAGGGCCCAGGACAGAGCCTTGAGGGACACCCACGATTAGTGGGCATGACCTGGATAAAGATCCAGCGAAGGAGACTGGGAAGGAATGGTCAGACAGGTGGGAAGAGAACCAGGAAAGAGCAGTGTCCAAAAATCTAGAGAGAAGAGAGTACCAAGAAGAGGGTGATGAACAATTTCAGAGGCTGCAAAGAGGTCAGAAAGGATGAGAATTGAGAAAAGCCCTTTAGATTTGGCAATTCAGAAATCATTGGTGACTTTAGAGAGAGCAATTTTTGAATGACAAGTTCTAAAGCCAGAGAGCTGAGAGCGTAGAGAAGAAAAGGAAGAGAAATGGAGGCACTGATTAGAGATGGCTCTCTTCAGGACTTTAGCCACTAAAAGGAGAGATATTGCTGGTGGGTATGGGCAGATCAAGTGAAGGCAGTGTGTATAGACAACAGGGAAGCAGCCAGTAGACAGGGAGAGATTGAAGATTAGTGAGAGAGTGGAGATAATAGAGGAGAAAATCTTCTGAAGAAGGCAGGATGGAATAGTATCCCTTGTGTATGTTAGAGGGGTTAGCCTTGGGAAGGAAAAAGGCCATCTTTTCACGTATGAGACAGGGTTAGAGTAGATAGTGAGGAGAGAGATTTGTGTGCTTTGAGTTGGGGAGGAAAGAAGAAGCTCTTGGAGAATGACCTTAATTTTTTCATCCAAGTATGAGGCAGGGTTCTCACCTGAGAGTATAGTGAGCGTGGTGGTGTGTCTTAGAAAGCTGGAGAAGGGATGAAAAGGTTGGAATAACAATCTGGTGAGTGAGAAAATGACTTGATTAGGGAAAGTGTAAAAGTACTGCTTTGCTGCATTGAGGGCCTTGTTGGAATTATGTAACCCAAAGTTGTGGTGGATTCAGTCAGCACAGTTTCATAGTCTTTTCAGTAGCTTCATTCAGTAGTGTGAAGGAGAGCAAAGGCAGCAGATGGCGTGAATGATCCAAGGTCGTGGGTTGGGTTAGGCAAGACATGATGGATGATAAGATAAGGAAGCAAGGGACATGAGTGTAGAGGATAGTGTAGAATTTAATTGATTCATCAGCAGGTTAAGATAGAGAAAGGGAGAAGTGTATAGGTAGTACAGGGATGATAGCCTGGGAAAGAATTGAAGAAGAGAGGCATTGAGTAGGGGGGTAATCGTGAGTAAGAAGACTAGGAATGAAGGTTGTAGGGACTGAATGATTATGATCACATAAAGGAATTTTGTAACTCATAAACATGAAAACGGAACAATTGTGAGTGTTGGCAAGACCATCTCTTTTTATAGCTGAGGTAGAGTTTTAGGAGTAAGTTATGGGAATTCAGTAGATTGAGGAGCTGCAAATCTAGGTTATTTGGAAGAGTATCATATTGGAGTTCCCTAGTATTGAGGGTAGAAGTTGGGGTGGAAAGAGCCTGAACCAAGCATTAAAGAAGGAAGGAAAATATCTTGACAGTCAGTAGATAACAGGTAGCATGTTTTTAAAACTTACGATGGTTAGAAAAATGGAGTTTAGGCAGGTTTGGTGACACGTGTGTAATCCTTGCTGCCAGAGATGTTGGTTGATTGCTCAAGTTTGGGAATTCTGAGCTACAGTAGAGCTAAAACTTATTGAGTATCCAAACTGAGAACAGCATCAGTGCAGTGAGTCCTAGGATCAGAAGGCCAACAGGCTACCTAAGGATGGGCAAAACCACTCAGGTTAGGAAAATGAGCCAGTTAAAACTTCTAGGCCTGCTGTCAATGTTGGGATCAGGTCTGTAAGTGGCCACTGAACTTCCCGCCTGAGTGAGAGGAAGACCATTTTCAACAAAAAAGAAAAATGGAGTTTGAAAGAATTTTGGAAAACATTCTTTTAGGACAATCCTTTTTATAATACAGTTTTACTTTTTAAATTGCATGCTTATTTCATAAATATTATATATTTGAGTCTATAAACTATAGAGGTCAATTTTTAAATATCTCAAAATTTAAGCTTAACTATGTTTTCTTTTAAGAGATTTTTTTCATGTAAAACCATTTAATTGGAACTTAAATCCTTTTTTCCTTCTCATTTAACAAACTAGGATGATGAAATTAGTGAACTTAATATGCATTGAGCCAAATTCATCCCAGGGCTGTTACTCCATTAGACAGTGAATTGTACCCTTAGGGAGGAAATGTCCTTTCTTTCGGCTTCTAAAGCAATGTTTCCCAACCTTTTTTTGATTAGACAGTCCTTTGAACTTGTCTTGGCACATCAGGTGAACTTTCTTTCCTTTTCTGTAGCCATCTATCTATTTACAACCTCGTCTTGAACATTCTACATATACATAAACAGAATCAGAAACTCAGAATTGGATGGGACTTCAGAGTCCATCCCTGTACCTTAATAAGACTCCATTCTGCAAATAATCATCTAGGCTTTATCTGAAAAATCTTAGTAAGGTACAATGGTGAGCATATCAACTTTGGACAGTTCTAATTTTTGGAAAGCTTTGTTTAATAACAAGCCTAAATCAGCCCCTTTGACACCTACCCATTTTCCATCGCTATGCATTCTGGGAACAAGTAGACTAAGTCTTTACCTTTTTTCTTAAGGTGCAGCTTCTGAAGACAGTTGTCATGTGTTCCTCCTAAGTATTTTCTTCTTAAAGTTAAATGTCCTCATTTCCCTTGAAGAGCCACATGTTGAGGCCTTTCATCATTCTAGTATCCTTTCTCTGTATTCTCTCCAGCTTATAAATGTCCTTCCTAAAAGGTACCATCCAGAACTGAACACAGTACTTTTGATGTGATGGAACCAGGGCTCTGACTCTCTGCTCATGCACACTCTTTCTTTCTGAATTCATTCCAAGGTTGCATCCACTTTCTTGGCTGCCACTATCACATTAAGGAGGATACATATGGCATATGCAGTCCAGTAAACACCCAGACCTGTTTTTCAGATAAACTGCCCAGCCACTTCTTCATCTTATATTTGGGAAGTTGATTAGGTTAAAAAAAAAAAAAAGGCAAACTAAAGTAAAATGACTACATTTATTCCTACTAATCCCCCCCGCCCCGAAGATGTCCATGTTAGAAAAAAAAAATTTAGCAAAAGGAAATGAGGAAACCCAGGATGTTATAACAGGCAGATGACTCTCCAAAATGGCCTATTCTCTACTTAAGAGTAGTGTCAATATGTCAAGGATCTCATACTACTGGTCTAGGATCAGAGATCACATGATTGTACCAAAGTTACAGAGCTAGTAAGTGTTAGTTGAACATAGCTCTTGCTGACTCCCAAGTCCCAATATTTTCTGTACTTGGTTACATTGCTTCTGATGAGGTTTAACATTTCAAAGGCAAGTTATTTGGAATTTAGAACTCCTTTCCCAATAGCAACAATGGCTAGAACATAGCACTGTGGTTAGATTTTTGCTGCTTTCTAGCAGTGTGGTGATAGGAAAGCCATTTAATTTTTCTGAGCCTCAGTTTCTTCATTTGTAAAACAGAGCTTACAATCCCGCTACTGACCCTACAGCACTGTTGTGAGGCTCAAATAAGGTAGTGCATAGTCACTGCTGCTGATCATAGACTTCCAGAATACTGGAGATGAGCATTTCTCCTATAGAAGGAGCCCCTAACTTACATATACCTGACTTTTATATGTACTTTACATATGAACAAAAACTCCTTAAATCCCATACTTCAATTTTAGCACTTTCCTGAATCTGGGATAAGGGGAAACCCCAGTTCTGTAAATGTTATCCTGTCCTTAGCTCCTTCTCTCCTTCCCACTGGTATCAGAGTTCTCACCTCATCTTTTCCCCATTCTAGGTTTCTCAAGACCCCTAATGTCTTTATACATACCCCTCTTTCTTCTTCCTGGTCATACCATTCCAACTTCTCACCCTTGCCACTGTAGAAATACTCTCACACTTCTAGAGCTACAGTGTAAGAGAGACATATGTCTCTGACATCTGTTGGAGCTAAAGAAGTCATTGTTGTAAATAGTGGTTAGGTTCTACTTGTACAAGATTACATTTCAAGCATCATATTATGCACTGGCCTGGAAAGCTAACCTCTATTTATAACATAGCTTTTTATGGGGAAATGCTTTCTAAGTTCTGGTTAACTTTCCTTGTAACCTTGGGGGACATCTGTAATTCACTTGATGGTACTATTTTCTGGTAGCCAAAAAACAGCTAAGTTATTTGAAGTGTATAGCTTACTACATACACAGTAACTTGTGTACTAGAAGTAATGCCTTATTTATAAAGCAAGAATTCTTTTCTAAATTGTTCCCAAAGTCCTAGCCGCACTAAGTGAAATGGTGAAGAGGCTAAGGTACTATTTCTCTGTGATTTTTAATGAGCACAAATTTTTTTAAATTTAAATTTCTTTTATATTTAATCCAAGACTGTTAAAATCACTGAAAATGTCTTACCTCTACAGTATTACCCTACATAATTTTGCCTTTACCACCATCATTTCCACATACTATTACCTTAGTATCACACGTTTTTTATAGTTACCTATGTATGAAAGCAGTGTAGTGTAGTGGATAGAAAGCTGGCCTTGGAGCCAGGAAGACCTGAGTGCAAGACTCTAACATATATTGACCATGTGACTCTGGACAAGTCACTTAATATCCCAGCACTCTAGGCTACTAAGACTATAGTTGCAGACAAGATGCACACCTACTTTGTTAGAGAGAGTTCCTCTCTAAGAGAGAGGGGAGGGAATAAGCATTTATTAAGCACCTACTATGTGCCAGGCACTGTTCTAAGTGCTTTACAAATATCTCATTTGATCCTCACCACAACCTTGGGAGGTAGGCACTATTATTGATACCCATTTTATAGTTGAGGAAACTGAGGCAGAAAGGGGTAAAGATCACACAGCTATTAAGTATCTTAGGCTGCATTTGAATTCAGGTCTTCCTGACTTCAGGTCCAGTACTCTATCCATTGTACCACATAGCTCCACCAGGTACTCTCTATACCAATAAAGACTGGTCCCTGCCTATCTGTATGATTATTTATAAGGAACTTCACTTTACCTGATACTGTAATTTCAAAGAACCAGTTAACATTAGGTGGAGGCAAGTGCCTCTAGTGTGTTCCTTGAGGTAAATATTTTCATAAGTTAATAATATTATTCCATAATATACTTCATAAGATCATAACTTTATTAATTAAGGTATGTGTGTATATGTATATATGTATGTATATATACATATGTATAATATGTATTTTTTAATGAAGCAGTGTCTTTGTTACTAGAAAGTAATGTAGTTTAGAACGATAAATGCTGAACAATTCATAAGGTATCAATCATGGTGAACTATACAACTGTATTTTGTACAAAAGTTGGAAAACAAATTAGGTTTATAGGCCAGCAGCATTCCTCTGCCTCTCTTTAATGGCTTATGATGATGTGACTATTGGACTTTTTTATTTCCACTCTGAATAGGAATATACATGTAAAATGGAGAAATATGATATTTTTATTATTTTTTATTTTCATTGTTTTGGCTTCTTATTTTTCCTCTTTACTCTGTTTTATTCATAGGTGTTGATTTTAAAATCAAAACAGTAGAGTTAAGGGGAAAGAAAATTAGATTACAAATCTGGTAAGTAAAACAGTGTGCATCTATGCATCCAGCAATGTGTTTGTCTGTGTGTGTGTGTTTTTTAACATGGATCCATATGCTTGTCTAATAAAATTAACTGTTCCTAAGCTGGTTTTCTCTATTTCCATTTTCTTTCTCTTACCTCATTTCAAAACTTATTGAACTTAGATTGCTTCTTACTTCCTCAGAAGTATAAGAAGCGATAACTTCATTAATTGCACCTTGAAAGTGGCCAAGCACATTTTAAGCATGAGAATATAGGGAACAAGCAGAGACAGTAGGGATACAACACTGTAGTGAGAAAAGCACTGGACTCAGGAGTCGGGGGCAATCCTTTTAGTTATGATTCCATTTAGTAATTAATCATGTGACTCGAGGCAATGTTCAGCTCAGTGAGCCTCAGTTTCTTTAACAGAATTCTGTTAAATACTTTTAAACTGTAAAATGTCATGCAAATTAAGGAGTTATCATTAGAAAACAATTCTAGACCTTTTGGGGAAAAAAAAACAATTTAGTCACGGAAGAGAGTGTTCACCCATTTTGCCATTCCTTACAAATAAGGCATTTTAGGAAGGTAAAAACTACTATAATAAAGAGGTAGTGTTTGTTAGTTCCTTATTTTATTTCTCTGACATGCGTAATAAAAATGTCATCAGCAAAATAGCTCAAATGTTAATCTTTAAAATGTTATTTGTATTTATATGAAATTTTGTAACAGTATCTAAAGGAAATCCCAATATTCAAAGCCATATCAAGTCAATTAAAAAGAAAAGGAAAATTGACCCTAGGAAAGTAGAGGCACTTTTGAATAATATAGCATGAGTGTTTTTCAGTGACTCATATGTAAGTAACCCTTCTAACCATAATTTTGATGTTGCTTTATTGTGTTTAAAATCCCATTTA
Source organism: Vombatus ursinus (assembly GCF_900497805.2). NCBI lineage: Eukaryota > Metazoa > Chordata > Mammalia > Diprotodontia > Vombatidae > Vombatus > Vombatus ursinus. The sequence goes on along the minus strand of NW_020954590.1, from coordinate 40,068,309 downwards.
TGCAGATTAGATGGCTAGAATCCAGTCTCAGGAAAGCCTTTTACTCTTCAGCTTTAATATCGTATTCTTTGATAGTATTTTAGTATAACTTAAATTACAACTATTATGAAAGAATGAACTTGGTCTCTTGTTAGCTACCTTTTAAGCTACTAGCTAGCTTTTCTTTAACTGTTAACATTGCTTGATGCACAGACGGTGTTAGAAACTACATCTAGTGCTGAAAGTTTTGTGGGGAAAAAAAGGAAATGGAATCTAGTGGTGGTTTTAAAATGACACCATGGAGATTTTCTATTATGCCATTTTGTTTTTAATGACATAGATGCAGTATACTCAGCTTACTAACTCCTCTTGGCAGGTCAACCTCAACTCTGTTTGTCACACCATGTGTTTGTTTGCTTCCATCTGCGTTAATTGCTGCTTCATCTTTGGCATCACCGGTCACCTAATGCTTGAATGTTAGTGGCATGTCTTCATTCTTCATCTGTGTCCCTGTTTGGGACATAGCTACAGCAGAACCAACATTGCTTGTCAGTGGCCTCCTGCAGTTGTCTGAGGTAATATCTTTTTTTTTTTTTTGAAGTCATTTGTAGCTCACTTTAGTTTTTGCTTTTTAATTATGAAACCTCAAGTTTTAGTTTAAAATATCTTATGGAATTAGGCCATGTCTAAAAAGGCAACACATTTTGATTTGTAAATCGTGACCCTTTAAAAAATATGAAAATACTATTTTTTAAAAGCAGCTGAAGAGGGAAAACTAGGAAAGTTTTAAATTGGCATCCTTTTAATGATAGAATCCAAAAACAGTGACAAATTGTTTTTATATATAAGCTATTGTTTCTCTAAGTACTTCTAAAGTAAAAATTACATTTTTAAAACTTGTTTTGCATAGCAACCACAAAAACATAATGCCTAAATGGGTACCTTAGGTATTTTTGATGATATGGATGAGTTTGAGTTTTGTGAGGTCTTTTGAGTCTTATAATTCATATAACAATCTTTTAAAGGTTGATATGATTAATCATTGTAGACACTTTCTTACCTTGGTGACTGCAGCCTATCTAAAAAGATATTATTTGTCTTGCATGATATGTTTGATGTTTTAAAGGAAAAAATTAATAGTGGATAGTAATCAGATCCCTTAAATTGTCCCAATATACTAAGGCATCACTGTAATCACACTTACCTCTGTAAGACTGCTTTATGATGATTATCTTTTGGTACTTCACTAAGTAAAAACAGCTTTGGTTAGAGACTAAGATGACCTTTATACTGAATTTCATTTTATGGGAGATAAGTAGTTTTAGAACAAAGGCCTATTACATACACTGATATTTCAGATACTACTGTTTTATAGGCTCATTCACGAAATACCAACTTTCTTTTTAATTGAAAAACATTTCTTCTGAGACTGCTGTGTCTTAACTGCCATTTCCTTTAATTCTTCACTCCCCTGCCCTAAGTTGCTCCCATTTTCAGAATTCTTGGTGTTGAATTTGAAAAATCAGACTAACCATTCATCGAAAGATTTAATGATACCACTTTTTCTGACATTCAATTTAAATGTTTATTTGTTCTTTATTTCATATGTTGTTTGTACATAGAGTTGTCAATATAAGTAGTTCTTATGCCCTTACTGGGCCAAGCACTTTATTAAGCATACCACTTAATTTCAAATGAGACCATATTTGTTAAGTGCTTAGCATAGTGCCTGGCACATGGTAGGCATTTAATAAATACTTATTCTGTACCCTTCCTGCTTTGAAGGAGATGTGGTTCTTGTTCTTCAGATGCAAACATGGAGAAATAGAGTTGGTATTTTAAAAAATTATTTTTACTTATTGTTCTTGGATTGAATAGGTAGAAAAACCATAAGGAAAATTGTAGGACTTAATGTTTCACTCTTTTGCAATTAAAGCCACATATATTTTTGTTTGTTTTGTTTCAAACTATTGATATACTACCTCATGCTATTGTAATTTTTTGTGTCATGGACATTTTATTTTACTCTGACTTAACGGGTGTTTTGATGCCACAGTCAGAACCAAGTGCTAGAAATGTAGTTCGAAAACAGTACTGGTACAGCAGTCAGATGGCGGTCTCTCCCAGTCATTGTTCCTCCTTTCTTTCTTAGGGAATTCAGTGTCTGATTCACACACTTCCCTCTCACCCTAGTTTCTGCCTTCATGCCTGGGGTCTTCAGTATTTGTGTTGATGGTCCCTTGTATAGCAGCTAATTCTTCCAGTTCATTGACCTCTTCAGTTCCTGCGACCTCTATCTTAACAACTACAATAATGATAGTAATTATGATAATAGCATTTATTTTGAACTTCAGTGTTTGCAAAGCGTTTTGCACAACAGCCCTGGGAGACAGATGCTGTTATTATCCCCGTTTTATAGATGAGGAAACTAAGGCAGACACAGTCTTAAGTGACCTGCCCAGGGTCATTAATGGTAATTGTTTGAACTCAAGTCTTCCTCACTTCAGGTGAGCTTTTTATTCACCTGTCTCTTCATTTCATCTCATACACACAGGAGTAGTCATGCTCTTGATCTCACCATCACCCATAACTACTATACTGCATGATCCTAAACTCCAAACTTCCTGTGTGTCAAGCTTCCTGTTCTTCTGCCTCACACTCCTGAAACCTTTTCTTTATCTTCACTGTGACCTCTAGTCCTTCTCCCCATCTCTTTTCTTAAGCCCTGGACTGTCTGGCTTCCACCTACCTTTAAAAAATCCTCAGTCATTCAAAGCCCTTCATAACCTGACCCCTTCCTACCTTTCTTTTTTATACCTCACTCACTCCCTCCCCTCCTTCACCACCATGTAATCTGCAATTCAGTGACAGTAGCTATTTTGCTGTTCCTCAAAGAAGACATTCCACCTCTTGACTGAAATGGGTAATTTCCATTTTCTCTGGAAGTTCCCCGTGCCTGGAGTTCTCACCCTTCTCATCTCATCTCCACCACTTTGCTTCCCTGACTTCCTTCAGTCCCCACTAAAATTCCACCTTCTACAAGATCCCCCTGAATGCTTGTGCCTTCCCTCTGTTGTTTATCTCCAGTTTATCCTTTGTATCTCTTGTTTATACACAGTTGTTTTTATGATATCTCCCCCATTAAACTGTGAGCTCCTGGAGAGGAGGGACTATCTTTTGCCTTTCTTTGTATTCCATAACTTAGTCCTGTGCCTAGCACATGAATGCTTGTTGACTGACTGCCTTTCCAATCTTATTTCATATCACTCCCCAAAAGGTACTCTCCATTCCAGGGAGACTGGTCTATAGACCATGTCCTCTGCCTTTGCTTAGGCTGATCCCCACTTCTGACATGCACTCCTTCCTCATCTCTATCTCCCAGAATTCTGAGCTCCTTTCAAAGTACAACTTGTTACCTACACAAAGTTTGTTTGACTTCTACCCCTTTACCCTCACCTCCCACCCCGGTTTTTTAGTATTTGTTCCCTTTTGAAATTGCTTTGAGTACCTACTTAGTGGCAGCTAGGTGGTGAAGTGGATAGAGTGCCAGCCTGGAGTCAAGAAAATGAGTTTTCCTGAGTTCAAATCCAGTCTCAGACACTTATTAGCTCTGTGGCCCTGTCACTTAATCCTATTGGCCTCAGTTTTCTCATCTGTAATATGAGCTAGAGAATCAGTCAGGAAAGAATTGGATATTTTGTTTTACTAAAGAAATAGCTCAACAACCAGTGTTTTCTGAAGATTTGGAGTCAGAGCAACCTCGTGCACAACTGCTTTTCAGGGCCCTCAAATGCTTGCAAGCAGGGAAAGGCCCAGGGATATACACAGAATTTTTATTTTGAGATTAATCATTCTCACATTCCTTAATTGTATATTTAATATATATACATATATAGTCAGAAAAAGAACTTTCTCCATTATATCTCCTACACTTCGATATATATTGCTATGTGTGTGTGTATATGTACATATTTAATTATATTATATGTACATATATACATACACATCTATATAAAAAATTTTATATATACTCAAGAATTTTACCTAAGCATGAAAAGTTAAAAATCATTTGATCTAACAGTGTCAGGACTTAATGCTTCTTTGAGTATATGTCTAAAATTATATACTGGAAATTATAAAATAGTACCAAGGAATTGGAAAGAGCTTAGAGAAGTTATAGACATTAACCATATTTCCTGATTTTCACACCATATATGATAGCAGAGAATCATCTGTATAAAGGAAAAATTCAAGAAAGGCTTTTGAGATAAGAAGAAAACATTTTATCATTACAAATATTTTTATTAATATAAAGTAGTCTTCCATGAGAAGATGCTCCATCAAGCAATTCAAGGCAGAGCACAGTAAAAGATGAACTCTAAAGCATGAACTTAGGTGAGAAGAGAATTGTCAATTCTTTCCTGACTGATTTTTATTACAGAAAATTAATATTATTTAAACATTGATGAGTGTATACAGAAACAGCCAAAAAAAGTGAAAGTTCCTCTTTTTGGTTTTTAATCTTTTAGTGTTCTGTAGTATGGGTTTTCTTGACCTTTTTTGTGTCACAGACCTCTTTTGCAGCTTGATGAAGTCTGTGGACCCCTTCTCAGAATAATGTTTTTAAATACATAAAATAAAATACATAGGATTACAAAGGAAAGCAATTATATTGAAATAAAGATGTAATTTTTTTTTCTCATTGAAATTCATAGACCTCCTGAAATCTATCCATAAATTCCTTGGAGGTCTGCGGACCCTAGGTCAAGAACTCCACCTTTAGTGAGAAGATCACTGAAATGGTTGGAAGTTCTGTATTCAAATCCTGGCTGTCACTGACCAGCATTATTACCTTAAGTCACTTCATCTCTCTGGGTCTCAGGTGTCTCATCTGCAAAATGAAGGTCTTGGAGTGAATTATCTCTAATATCCCTCTTGAGCTTAGAATCTATGAATCTATTATTATATTCTGTGAATATAATGAATAAGAATAAGGTGCTCTGTAGTAAAGGTAAGCTAGGTTCTTTGACATGTATATTAACTCAGGCCACTAGGTTACCAGATAAAATTAATAGGGATTTACACAGATACTGCACTGCTATTAAAGAATTGATATCTCTTATGTTAGTAGTAATTAGGAGGATATTCAGATCCAAGATTAGTTTATTGCACTTAAGTTTCCTAAGTCCCTTTGAAGTCCATTGATATATGTCTGATATCAGTCCTTCCCTCCCTGGGGTCTGCCCACCAAATATATATATATACACACATACACACCTGTGTGTATGTGTGTCATATATGACATATATATGTCATACCTATGACATATAAATGTGTGTGTGTCATCTCTTGACTCTAGAACACAGCTAGAACTTCTGACTGACCAGCAATGACTTTTCCAGTGTGTGTCAAAATTTGGCCAGTTCCTCATCAAAAATTAAAGTATATTGTAGCTTTAATTAAAACTCAGTCCTAGTATCTTCTTTCATATACCAGGTGATTTTTATAATACCTGAGTATGAGTACAGGTATTCCCCAGCGAAGGCATGCCTAATTTGCATATGTTCTACTTTTCACTTTGAGCAGCTGGGTGGCACAGTAAGCACGGTTCTTGGAGTCAGGAAGACTCATCTTCCTGAGTTCAAATCTGCCTCAGACACTTACTAGCTGTGTGACCCTGGGCAAGTCACTTAACCCTGTTTGCCTCAGGTCCTCATCTGGAAAATGAGCTGGAGAAGGAAAAGCCAAGAAAACCCCAGATGGGGTCACAGAAAGTCAGACCTAACCAAACAACTTTTCACTTGACTGAAGGATTAACTCAGGGCATAGTCAAGGTTTTCATCCAGTTTGTCTAAGTGAAAAGTATGAATTGCAGGATATATTAAAAAGGCTGGCTGCTTGGTTTGCTCTTTTAAGTGTACAGTAACTATAACCCTTTCCTTCCAGTCCATTTTAAATTAATAGATAAGCCTCATTCAAATGAAACAGTTTGTTAGTCCTTAAAAGTAGCCTGTTCTTTTAGGACACAGGTAAGAAGCAGACCTATGATTTCATTGGTCTAGGAAACCATCTACCAGTGGCAGGTCAGAAGTGTCTTTGCAACTTACGAGTCTTAGCAAGTTAGTTGCCCAGTGTACTGAAGTTAAGTGACTTGACTAAGGTCACATAGCCAGTGTGTCAGAGGTGGGACTCTTGGAAAAAGAAAAACAGGGCCATGTAATATTTCTTACCTTGTTAATTTGCTTAGCTATTTTTTTCCCCACAAATGTTGCAATGGTAAATTTCAACCTATAGTATCAGTTTTTTCTTAAGTTCTTAAACTTGTGTTTTTTTTTTCCTTTTTTCCCATTTCTCTTTTGGGAATAAGGGAAAAATAACTAATGTCTCCCATGGCACAATTTTTCTGACAACAAAAGGCTGTGTTAGCATAGATGATTGAAATCCCTGGTTTAATTTGCCTAACCCACCCAACCTCTAAGCTGCTCAGCTGAGATGGATCAGTACCATTTCTCTACTCAAAAGCAGGTATGTTAGCATACCTAGTTTTTATTTACATGAACAGATAGCTTCAAGGAAACAAGGAAGAATAGCCAATTTACTTGATCATTGCACATTCATTTATATAAGTAAAAGATTGCTTAATGTTGAGATTTCAAAAAAATAAGATTTGATGTGTTGGGCTCACCAACTTGATAATCTTGACTATTTCCTCACCATCCTTCTGTACATGTCTGCTTCAGAGCAGTGAATCAATAGCTTTAGATTAGAGAAAAGTTTATGATTCCATGGACAAATTTAGGCATTTCTTTCTGTAAACTGAGTCATTAGCTGTAGGAGTTGAATGTTACACCATCATTTTGCATTTTCATAGCAAAAGTCAAAAGACATTTAAATTAGCATTACTCACTGCAGCACTTCAAATGAGCCCTTACTCTGTTTTTTTAAGGAATTTTAAAATCAGGAAACCTGAATTTCTCATACACATTTCAATTCCTTCATTTGGCAGCAAAGGTATCTACAAAGGACTACACTAAGGAGGGAAAAGAGAAAATGCACAAGACTTAGCTGTTCAAATGAGATTTATTAAATGATGTTCTGTATAGACACCTGAGGCCTTGGGTATAGAGATGATGAGAGGCAGGGAACTGGGTAGTGCTGCAGTCCTCCACACCTGCATTGATTAGCAAAGGGATAGGACAGCTCCCAAAATGACTTCCCAACTTTTTAGTTTTATTTCTGGCATATATTAAGGATAACCCTCTCTGCTTATTGGGGATCCAGAATAGTGACTGGTAGTAATCAAGATATTACCTGTTATCCTTGCTTCCCTCCTGTACTTTGGGATGTTTAGAATACTATAACTGGTTGAGCAGGATGAAAATTAGAGGATTGTAATGTTCACCCATCCAGTCAAGGTGTGCTCACAAGGTGTGGGGGAGAGGCTTATCCGTGATCCCAGGTGCTCTGGTGCCATTTGGGCCCAGGTGAAAACTTACATAGGAAGTTGTAATTTGAGGATCAAGAAGAAACTCCAGTTAGTTTTTGAAGTTAAAGGGGAGAAAAGCCAAGATGCAATTAAAACTACATAGATTTACAGGATAGTAACTGATTATTGTGGGTTATGAAGTTCTGCCTCCAGATTGCCTGGCCATTGCCAAGAGGATGGTTATTAGGCTGTTCTTTCAAGTGAGGTTCAAAGTCCCTCTGATTGAGGGGCTGATAACTTTTTCCCTTAGGATTCCACTTCCAAGTCCTAACTCAGATTCCATAGGGCTGAGAGGAATAACCTTCCCATGCATAAAGACCAAGCCAAGGGAAAATAGGTCTTAGATATTAAGATAGTTAAGGATAAATTGTCAATGCATGAGCATATTCTCTGGAGAGAAATCCATCATTTTATACTCCTTCAACTAAGGATGAGTGACATTTGAAGTTACAGAAATTTTAATAAGTAAAAGTATCCTCAAAGACCTCCTAAGAAAGGTCATAGAAACCACAAACCAGCCCTTGTTTTGAGAGACCCTAAAACAACAGCACTGTAAAACTAGAAATTGGGTAAGTGGCAGGGAGTGTATTTTTAAGAAAATGAAATTAGGAAGGCTGCTGTTGTGATTACGATTGATGATGATTGATACCCATTTAGGTATTAGAACAAAAGCCAAGAAAGATGGACAAGATACACTACGATGACACATCAGTTTCAGGAAAGTTGGGATTGCAGCTTATCTTTATAGTAACTGTGCTATTGATTTGAAAAACTTTGCTTTTTTGTGCTTCATCCAATATCTTAAAACAGTTTTTGAAAACCCCAAACAATAAAAAGGAAATTAATCATCAGCCAACAAGTATTTATGATGTTTCTGTTACATGCTGGACATTCGAGATAGAGGGACAAAAATGAAACATTCCTTGTCCTCAGTAAAATTAACATTTGTTTGTAAATACCTGCCTTCCTTGCGTGTAATCAAATTACATTGTTTTCAATCACTTATGCTATTATTTTCACATTGCTTCTAAGCTGTGTGTTTGGATTTTTGTTATTGTTTATTTTCATTCTTTGTGAAAATTTCATTTAAAGTTTTTTTCTTTTTTGCTAAGTGGCTGATTTCTCTCTGAAGTTCTGCATTCATGTGTTTCAGTGCGATATAGCATCACTATCATTGCTTTTTATGTCTTTAAGAAGAAAAACCTCACTCTGAACATATTGCTCTCCTTGTTTGTAGGCCATCCCCATTCTAAGTATCCTTCTATAATTAAATGTGCCCTCTTCTCCTTTAGTTGATAGCTCTCTATCAAGGAAACTTCTGTTTTGAGGGTTCTTCTGCTCTTTTTGTAGACCATAACTATTAAGAAGAAATGTTACACATGTATTACCCTCCCACCACATAGATTTCTGTATATAGAATTTACACCAAATATAGAGCATCTTGTTTATGAGTTGATGGAATCCTTGTGCCAATGTTTATTATTCCTTCCTAGGGACACAGCAGGTCAGGAAAGATTCAACAGCATTACCTCAGCTTATTACAGAAGTGCCAAGGGAATCATTTTAGTGTACGATATTACAAAGAAAGAGACATTTGATGATCTACCAAAATGGATGAAAATGATTGATAAGGTAGGCTTTGCATATTTCTCACGAAATAATATAAATTAATTATATATTTTTGTCCTTTAAAGATAAAAAGTTTTTAAATTGTATATAACCCCCATCCTCCAAAAAAGAAACTCTAGTTTTCTAAAAATAACATTTTTAAGAATAAATTGAGGTTTGATTATTTACCTTATTTCCTTTAACCACCACCACCCCACCAAAAAAAATGTGTTTAAAGTTCCTTAAACAGTGAACTACAATTATGTGTTCTAAATATAGTTGGAGTTTGGGGAGTCCAAACCTGTGATTTCACCAGTGTGGATAGTTCTGTCTCTGAGTACTTCCTCTACCATTGCAGACCAGCAAACTCCTGTCTAGCGTTAGAGAGTTGTATTAAACGCTGAGAACTTACAGATATTTCCCACAGTCACTCAGGTATAACTTGGACCTCAAATCTTCACAATCCTGCTAAGACCAGCTTTCTATCCATTCTATATTCTTTACACATATGTATAGTGTAAAGTCAAATAACATGTCCTGTTCATTTTAGTAAGTATACTATTAATACATGCTTTCTTTAAAAACAAACACTTTATTCTCCTGTTGTCTCCAACAAAAATCGCCAGCTGTCCCCACTCCTCTGTAGCAAAAGTCTGTAATGTCACTTTAGACATACCTGGGCAGTTAGGATCAAGGCATTACATTGGGAGACTAGTGTGCACCCACCCACTTCATTGGCTGCTTTTGTTTTGTGCTCGAGCCGCAGCACACACTCAGAGGAAGAGTTCCTTAGTCACACATCATTATAATCAAAACAAGAAAGAAAAATGCTCAGTATATTTGGCATTTTTAGAATCAAAGTGTCTCTTAATAAGGGACTTAAATCCATAGACTTCCATAGAGAGCCTAAATCTTTTTCTCTACAAAAAAGAGTGTGTTTTCAGATTTCTAAAATCTGAATTACAAGATTCTAACCATTGTTTGGAAGAAAAATCTTGTATCTCCAGGGTGCAAAACATTATCCTGTTTTAATTCTACAGTACGCCTCAGAAGATGCGGAACTTTTGTTAGTCGGGAATAAGTTGGACTGTGAAACTGACAGAGAAATCACTAGACAGCAGGGTGAAAAGGTAAGAGAGATGGACTGAACAGGACTAAAATGAATAGGGGCTGTAATTTAGCAGTATTATATTCTGCTTTTATAATTGATTTTCCTTTACTTCTGGTCACTTAATTCATCTAAATATGGAGAAAGAGTTGCTTTAGCATACAGAATATTTGTAACACTGGTTTTACATTATTTGGCCTTTCATTTAAAATATTTTTATATGTTATTATCTTATTTTGAAGCAATTTTACTTTGGTCATGCTTTCTTAGGCTTCTTTTCTAACATTGTAAGCTTCGTAGGCTTTCACTAAGGGCTTCAGTATAAATAGGCAAAATCATATTCAGATTTCCCAATTTCAAATCTACCAAACTTTGTAACTGGTTTGATTTAAGGAAAATTTTAACTCTTAGAATATAAAAACTTGTATTTGTTTAACATATAATAAATTTTTGTTAGTTTTTATGAAATTCACAGAATTTTAGAAGAAGTTTAACCCTATTTTACAGATGAGAAGCTGAGCTACAGAAACAGTTATGTATCCATGGTCAGACAGCTAATAATAGCTGAGCTAGTGCTAAAGCATAATTGTATCATGCTGCTGCCAACAATTAAGAGTTTTGGTTTTTAATTTTTTTCTTTAATCTCTTTCCAATAGTTTGCACAACAGATAACTGGGATGAGATTCTGTGAAGCAAGTGCCAAGGATAATTTCAATGTGGATGAGATATTTCTAAAACTTGTTGATGATATTCTGAAAAAGGTAAAATTCTTTTTGTTATTCCCCACTGGATGTGAAACCTTGAACTTTACCACTTGCCATGACTTGGTTTAAAGACTTTAATATGGAAATTAAAATTCCCTTGGTTACTTTGAACGACCAGACCCAGATACAATATTAAAGTATGTCATTGATCTTCACTTTAACCATCACTGAAGATATGGCCCTAGGGCCACTTAGACCACATAAGAATTTGCAGTGCAGGTCAGAGCTGATATGTAACACATTTCTTTAAGTACTTAAACATCGAGGTTTTAATAGAATAACCAGATAGGATAAAAGGAACATGCTCTGTTACCAGGTTCCATTTGTTCCCTTTTTTTTCTCACTTGAATTGAAATGGATTTATTTACACAGGATCTCAGTACCTCTTGAGTACTGAATACTTTTAAAGTGATACTTATCTTTCCATCATTTCTGATTTTTTTTTTGAAGAATATTATGCAGCATGTAGGTACTTACCACAGTCTTAAAACCAAGGAGTTACAAATCATTTTTGAACATGTTGATGATTGGCTTATACTCAAAGATTTAAACATAATTTTTTTTTTACATAAATGTTTATTTAACTGGTGTTATCACTTATGTGAAATCTTCTGGGTTCAAACATAATTTCAAAATTTTTTAACAAATTTATTGATCTCAAAGCTTGTCTATAAAGGCATTTATACTTATGGTAATATACTTCAGTGGAACAGAACCTCATTGGTGTGGCTTTTCTCTCCACTTGTATAAGCTACAGCCAATCACGCGCCTTCTCATCCTGAATGATTTTTGTTTCTTAGAACCTCTGCTTTCTTTGCTAACACTCCACCAGCATCATGGTGGATGTGCAAGAGGCTACATTGAACTGGAAGTATGTTTTTCATGTGTGCCATGAAGCATTCAGCATGGGCAGCTTCCTGGTAATGAGGCTGTTGCACTTCAACAGACTTGTCCTCAGAGCGCAGATCAGGGCAGTGACTCTAAGGAGCTGTCCCTCCATTGACTTTCATGCCACAGGGAGGGGACAGTGGAGATGCAGTGATTATAAGCCCTACCATTGGCTTTTTGGACCTCTTTTGCCATTTGGGTTAGGCTATTTTTTAAGGTGTTATTTTTTTCAGTATTTTTTTGGGTCTTCTTTAGCAAGTGCGGTTTCTTTCTTTACCAATGTACCAAATTATGGTTTTGTAGAAAACATATTTCAGTTAATCAAAAAAGTAATTGAAGCATTGCTCTTAACTTTTTCCCCAAAAGTAATGGGCCAGATGGGCTTTAATTTGATGTGAAGCTAAGTTTCTCAGAGACTCATTTTTTAAAAAGACTTTGCAAACTCCAAAGGGCAGTATAAATGGGAATAACAAGTCTTTTTGGGGTTGTTATGCAGGTGTTATTTATTTAGGAGTTAGTAAGATTTTCACTTCTGTTTAGTTTTTACTGTTTGAAAAACCTGTATAAAGGTAACTTTGTTAAATACTTACACGTTCTTTCCCTCTCGTCTTAAAGATGCCTCTGGATGTTTTAAGGAATGAATTATCCAACAGCATCCTTTCCTTACAACCAGAACCAGAAATACCACCAGAACTGCCTCCACCAAGACCACATGTCCGTTGCTGTTGATTTGCTCCTTAGGGACATAGTAAAAAAGATTCTTGGGAAGGGGGAAGAGTATCTGTTCAACTCTGCGCTACAATCATTCTGACAACTTCATGTCGCACTTTGTTATCCAAGTCAGAGCTCCACACTAACCTGTAAATATGCAAATATTTAATCCTATGTAGGATTCAACTATGTAACACATTACACACAACACACACACACACACACCCATACATTTGTATATTTCCTTCATTATCTCAGTGTTATAAATATTGTGTAGGCACTGGGGAAACTGCAGTACTCCTGATACAAAGGAGTGGGAGAAATGAAATCTATAATACTACAAATAAATGTTTTAATAGTTCTTGTCAATTATATTAAAATGGCAGAAATTATTCTGGTATGAAGAGAGTATTTGGTGCTTTGCTAACTATTTTAAAGATAAATTTGTAAAACTGAAGAATTTTTTGAATAAAGCTTCCCTAAGTCATGGTTTGTTTGTTTTTTTCTTTATTCAAAAGACTTTTTCAGCTGTAGCATCTTTGTAGCATTGGAGTTGTTCTGCAGCAAAGCAAAAATCCATTTGATTTCCATCCTTTAAAAAATATTTATTTAATAGTATGTTAATAATTATAGCCTATAACTAGAGTTAGAGATATTGGGCTTGACTTAGACCTAAGAGAACAATATTGCTGTCACAGTTCCTTAATGAACAGACTGTACAATATACTTTTAAGAACCACAGAGTTCAAGTAAAAGAGATGTATTTGAAACTATTACAGATGTTAAAATAACGCTGTTGTTCTAAGCAAATCCTGTTTAAAGGAATTTTTTGAAGATACCTTTCCTATATCAAGGAACATATATGTATTTGCCTGATATCTTGATCCTTTTTAATGGTAGAAACAAACAAACCCCCCCCCTTTTTTTTTAAGTGAAACTTAAGTTCTGTCCAGCATATACTGTATTCTATTTTTTGTTGGGGTGGATTGGGGGAGGAGTCTGATAATGAATTTGTGAACTCTATCTTTGGTATATCTTTTATTAAGCTGCACTTTGTTTAGTTAAAGTAAATAAGTAGTAACATATTTGAATAACTTTGAGTGTCTTGAATTGTCGTGGCATTGAAAAGCATTGTGGTCTTTCTAAACTAATGAAGTCCAAATAAAATTTTGTATTTATGAATGACAATGAAATTGCTGCCATTATTTGTGTTTATTATAAAATGTGTATATATAGTGATGGCTAAGTGAAAGCATCCTTTATGAAGAATAAATTTTGTATTTTAAATATGTTTTATACAGAAAAGTATTAGTCCTAGGAAGGACATGGATGTATGCGCTAATACTTCAAAATATCTGTAATTGCATTGAGTACTCCTTTCACCTATAAATAAACTTTACACCCAGCCACCCAAGAGATTCTGTGGCTGAAAAAGTCATCACTTGGTGGTCAACCGTGTTTTCTGGTTCAAGCCTACCTCCCCAGCCATGTTACAGTGAGTACTCCCCCTCGCACACTCTCACCGCTGTTCCTCACAGATAACACTCCATTTCCCATCTCCACACCTTTGCACATGTTGTCCCCCTCATGCCTGGAATGCATTGGCTCTTCACCTCTGCACTTAACAATCTCTGATTTCCTTTAAAGCTCATCTTCAGTGCTGCCTTCTCTAAGGCTTTTCCTGATCACCCCACTGCCAATGCCTTCCCCCGCAAAAAGATCATGTACTTGTTTTGCATGTTTTTGTATGTACTTACATGTGTACATGTAATGTCCTCTCTCTGTAGAATGTAAGCTCTTGGAGGGCAGGAACTATTTCACTTGTCTTTGTAACCCCAACACACTTAGCATACTGCCTTGTATATAGGGAGTTAATAAATGCTTGTTAACTGACACCTTGGTGTCATCTTTGATTTTTCACTCTCATCTCCTCCACATATCGAGTCAGTTGCCAAATTTTGTCACATCCTTCTCCACAACATTACTCTGATAGATATAGATATAAATACATCCCTTGCACTCAAAGCCACATCAAACCCTCATCACTTCTAACCTGGGTTATTGCGATAGCCTCCTCCTAATTAGTCTCCTCATTTCGACCCATCCCCTATGCAACTGTCAAAGTGACTTTTACTAGGGCAGCTAGGTGGCGCAGTGGATAGAGCTCTGGTTTTGGAGTCAGGAGGACCTGAGTTCAAATTTGGCCTTGGACACTTGACACTTACTGGTTGTGTGACCCTGGGCAAGTCACTTAACCCCAATGCCTAGCCAAAAAAAAGTGACTTTTACTAAAGAGCTGACCTGGCTATGTCTACTCCATCCCCACTCAATATCTAGGGCTTCCATATTACCTCTAGGATCAATTATAAACTCTAGTCTGGCATTTAAAGCTCTTCTCAGCCTGGTTTCCTCCTATTTTTACACATTTCGTACAAAAAACTTAACTCCATGCACTTTGGTCTAGCTGTAGGGTTTGAACCAGGTGGCACAGTGGTTGGAGTGCTAAACTTACTTTCAGGAAGACCTAGATTTGAATCCTGTCTCAGCCACTGACCCTGTGCAAGTCACTTAACGTCTCAGCCTTAGTTTCTTCATCAGTAAAATGGGAAAGATGGCATCCACCTCATAGGGTTATAGTGAGGATTAAATGAGACAGCATGTAAAACACCTTTCAGCCTTATGTAAATGCTAATCACATTGGTCTATTTGCTGTCCCTTCCGCAATCTCAATGGTTTCTAGTAACTTACAATATTCAGAACTCATATTTAATATGAGAAAACTGAAGACCATAGCAAAATGACTCATGCCCAAGGTTACATAGCTTGCAGAAGTGGGATTCAACCACAGGTCATCTGCATACAAATCCAGTATTCCTTCTACAATACCCTGCATAACCATTAAGGAACAAACCACCAACCTAATTCCAAGACTGAGGCTTGGATATCAGCTCCTGCTAAGTATATCTTGTAGAGGATACAAGGAAAGAAAAGACAGGTCTGTCCCACCCCACCTGTCTCCTGCCTGATCTCAGCCTCCTGTGGGAAAAGCAGTGCCATTCCATCATAGCTGTGAAGGTGAAGGGAGAGAGGGCCTTTCATTCAATTTCCAGCCTGGTCGTCTTCCTCAAGGAAGGAGAGTTATCATCACTCCTGCTCCAAGCCCTTGCTCCTCCCAACTGTCCATCCTGAGACTGTAATACTACTGACTTTGAAAATCTTTGTAAATTTTCACTTAATGATTAACGGTTCTTACCTGGTCCTACCTTCCCTTTCCCAGTGATTCTGAACCCTATGCAGGTCATCATCCAAACCCCATTTCCCATTACTGATTCCTTCTCCTGTTCCCCTCAAACCCTCCTTCCCCCAAAGTCTCAAAACAAAATCTACCAAACACTGTGCCTTCTGGAATGCCTGTTCCATAGTCAATAAATTCTTTCATCTTATTCCTTTCCCGATCTTAACATCTTCTGGTTCACACTGAGGCCTGGCTTCTTCCTGATGACGTGCCAGCCTCTTTGGCCACCCCATTTAGCACTGGTTGTGCTTTCACTCACAGGTCAATTTTGGGGACTTGGAGTACTTGTGGCCCAGTAAAGTTTAGAGCAATAAGTATTCTGGTGATGCCGAATTGCTGCAATCATAGAATGCCATTCTTTTATTCAAGGGTCAAGTATTTATCATGTGGCTTATTCATTTTGTTTGTGATCATTTTAGTCTGCATTTCTGCTTTTTGTCCACTTACTAACTTATTGGTAACTCCAAAAAATAGCAATCTAAAAAAAAATTCTCATTGCAAAATTAAAAAATTTTAGAATGATTGAGCTAGAAAGGATGTCAAGAATTGTTAGTCCATTCCTTTAATTTTACATGTGAAGAAACTGACAGAACTTTCCTGATATCTCTGTGGTCAAGAAGGTAATTAATGAGAGAAGTAGGACTTGAACTCAGGTCTCCTGCTTTTCAGTCTGGTACTTTTTTTGACTATGTCTGTTTTACTGTTTGAAGTTCATAGATTTGATGGGTTGTTTGTTTTATTTTATTTTTTAGGTCCTTTTTGTTTTCTGAGGTTTAGTTTTAACAATAATGATAGTTTGCACTTACATAGTTATAATTCTCAAGCACTTTCACAGATACTGTCTATATCGCAGGTCATTGTGAAGATAAATGAGATATATGAAGTACTTTGTAGAACCTTATAATTTGCACCTTATTTTTAGTTATCTTTCCTATGATCTCATTTGAAACACGCAGTAATCCTTATGTGGTGGGCAGGGCAGTTATAAAGCTACTTCTTCATTATCTGGGTGAAGAGAAGGGACTAGAATTGCAGAAAGAGCAATGGAAACCAGCATTGGATCATTGGATTACATTTTGCTGCCATGGAATCCAATCTAATCCAATCCAATAAACATTTAAACAGTGCCTGACACTGTGCTAAACCTAAACCCTAAGAATACAATTAATAAAAAAAAAGATAGCCCCTGTCCTCAAGGAGCTTATAATCTAAAGGGGAAGACCACACAAAAGGAGGCAGGAAAGTAGAGGACACCATGGGGTAACCTGTAGGAAAGGATCTTGCTCATGACATTGAAACCAGGCAGAGCAGCACATATAAAGTGGAGCGGGATTCCGGACTGCAGGAACTAGGGAGGAAATTGCTAATATTCAGTCCCCATAATTACTTAAAAAGGAAAAAAATCCTCATGAGGGAAATGGGGAGTCTTACAACCTCCATTTCCCAATCCTTTTCTTACTTTAGACTTCTGGTTATTTTTGTATGCTTTTTTTGTTAGTTGGAGTTTGAGGAGTTTAAATAATTTTTGTTAAGTGGTTAAAATATGTGAAGCAGGGCTGAACAGGAGTGGAAGGATAAATGCTGCTTCATGATATAATGAAAGAATTAGAGATCATTATTACTGGTGTTCCCGCATCCTACCATGTAAGGTTTAGCAATCACATTCTGTTAAGATGGGTTGTCGTTTTTGTAATAGTGACTCCCTGTTGTGTCCGCTTATCAAAAAGCTTTACTATTTAAAGGAGTATTCACAAAAAAAGTACTGCTTAAGACAGGTCAGCACTTGTTATTAAGAAATCCTTCTTTGGCCTAGAATGTTATAATAGGATTTTACCAATAATTAGCAGCAATTCAAGTAGGACCCCTAACCCAGCCCACCATTCCAGTTATTAATAATAATAATAGTGTATGTTCAGTCATTTCAGTCGAGTCTAACTCTTCATGACCCCATTTGGTATTTTCTTGGCAAAGTTACTGGAGTGTTTTGCCATTTCCTTCTCCAGGTCATTTTACAGATGAGGAAACTGAGGCAAACAGGGTGAAATGACTTGCCCAGGGTTACACAACTAGTAAGTGTCTGAGGCCAGATTTCAATTCGGGAAGAGTTCCAAGCCCATACTGAGCTAAAATGAGGGGACTCCAAGAACTTTTTTAGCCCTAATTCTATGTTCCTGGGATCACACTCCACCCCCTAAGACACTTAACTGGACAATCACTTAACCTCAGTTTCCTCATCCATAAAATGAGAAGGTTGGACATGATGATTTCTAAAGTCCCTACCATCTCTGAATCTACAATCTATGAAAAAAGGGAGAAGGCTTGATTCCACAGAGTACAAAGAACCAAACTAGGGGCAGCTAGGTGGCACAGTGGATAGAGTACCAGTCCTGGATTCAGGAGGATCTGAGTTCAAATCTGACCTCAGACACATAACACTTAGTAGTTATGTGACCCTGGGCAAGTCACTTAATCCCATTGCCTAACCAAAAAAAAAAAAAAAAAAAAAAAGAACCAAACTACAAGTTTCTAATGGTATAATACTTTAGTGTAAAGACATCGAACCATAATGGATAGGTGTTTGAATCCTTCCTCAAACATCCTGGATATCATGGGCAAGTCATTTAACCTCTGGTCAGTTTCTTCATCGGTAAATTGAAATAGCAATGCTTGCACTAGCTATCTTAAAGGATTATTGCTAGGGAAGTGCTTTGCAAAATATAAAGATATATGTGTATACACATATACATGTATATATATACATAATCATTATTATTGTTCTACAGATTTCAGGCCAAGGGTAACCAGTTATTCCATCGTTGCTACTTTGCGTGGGTGGAGCGGGGGAAAGAAATGATAGATCTGGAGCTTTGGGTACCGAAGGGATTTCTTTTTAATGTGGCCACACATCACAGATAGTTCTGCTCCATATAAAGGAGTTTCATTCCCAGGAGATTTTTTAATAAAAGAATGTATCACTCTAAGCTTTCCAGGGTGTGAGTCAGTATTTGGTAGAATAATAAATATACCGAGAAGAATTGTCAATAAAGACTATATGATTTTGAGCTGAAAGGGACTCAAATTCATTTAGCTTAGCCTTCATATTTTAAACTTGAAAGAGGCAGGAATTCAGGGAGAAATGACTGCAGACTAGATGTAGAACTAGAAATGTCTACAGAAATCAATCCCTTATTTTTTTTTTGGTTTAAATTTATTTAGTTAGTTTTAGTTTTCAACATTCACTTTTATAAGATTTTTAGTTCTAAATTCCACCCTTCCCCACTCTGATATAGGCTATACATGTACAATCATATTAAACATATTTCTATATTAGTTATATTGTGAAAGAAGAATCAGAACAAAAGGGAAAAACCATGAGAAAGAAAAAACAAGAAGCCAAAAGAGAAAATTGTGTGCTTTGATCTGCATTCAGACTCCATAGTTCTTTCTCTGAATATGGATAGCATTTTCCATGATCAATCCCTTATTTTGCAGATGAGAAAACTGAGGCTAGAGAAGGGAAGAGACTTACTCAAGGTCATTAAGTTGAGCAGAGATTCCTAATTCACTACTGATAAAACACACCAGGTAGGGAAGGCTTCATAGAGGAAGTAGGGCTTCAGCTGGGTCTTGAAAGGTAGCTTGGTGAGAAGGGACCTCCCTCCCCCTTTTCTGACAAAGGTAGGGGATTAGGTGAGTGGAACACAGCATGTAATGTCAGACTTTCTTGATATGCTGGTTAGCATTGCAAAATGTTTTCCCTTTTAAAAAAAAAAAAGGAATGGCCAGTTTAGATAATTTTGAATGTCGGGATTGTAAATTTTTACTTTATCTCCTATGCACACTGAGGAGGATTGCAGTAGGTAAAACAGGATGGATGAAATGCAGAGGGGCAAGAATGGAGACAGAAAGAGAAGTCAGGGAATTCATGTAAGAGTTCAGAGGAGAGGTGCTGAGAGCCAGAACTGGGGTATACAGTTGGAATGGAATTTGTTGTTTAGTTACTTCAGTCCTGTCCAACTCTTTGTGACCCCATTTTGGGGTTTTCTTGGCAAAGATACTGGAGTGGTTTGCCATTTCCTTCTCTAATTCATTTTACAAATGAGGAAAGTAAGGCAAACAAGGTTAAGTGACTTGCCCAGGGGCACACAGCTATTACTAAGTGAGTGAGGCCAGATTTGTACTCAGGTCTTCCTCACACCAGGCCCAGCACTCTAGAAGACAGATACAAAGGATATTATATAGCAACATCAACAATGCCAGAAACAAATTAAAATGTAATTGGGAAATATTTAACAAAATAAACCAAAATACAATAGAACACAGATAATGTTAATATGTGGTTTCTTAAGTCAATATGTTGCCTGCTGGGATCCTTATCTATGGTTTAATGGCGCCAATATCTATTTAAGGTTGATACCAGTGGACTAGAGGAAGTGACAATAGATTGAATGTGATATATGTGAGTAAATTTCAAGGTTTAGAAGTTGGAGAATGGTAAGGCTACAAACAAAATGGAGCAGGTAAGGCGAGGTACAGTTTGGTGAGGAGGGGAATGATGAGGTCAACTTGGGACCACTTACATTTCTTTCCTAGCTTCACTTAGGTAGAGATTCTCAGAGACAAGATTCGAGCTCACATTTTGCTAACTCAAAGTCCCATACTCTGTCCACTACAACAGTTACATCAAACTGTAATAGAAATGGGGGCCCCTGTGGGCTGCATGTTGACTTAGAAAACTACATTAACATTATCTATGTCTTATTGTATTTTTATTTATTTTGTTAAATATTTCCCACTTGCATTTAATCTGGTGTGCTCAGGAGTGTTGACTTCTTTGCACTACAACATGCTGTCTCATTTTTGTAGTGCTTTAAGGCTGGCAAATCCCTTTACAAATATTATCTGATTTTTAACTTCATAACAACCCTGGGAAGTAGGTGCTATTTGTTATTCCCATTTTTATAAATGAAGAAACAGAAGTTAAGTGATTTGCCCATGGTCACCCAGCTAATAAGTAGCTGAGGCAGGATTCTTGGAAGCCAGGTCTTCCTGGGTCCTGATAGTGCTCTATCTGTACCACCTACAATAATAAAACTGTTACTGTACTTTAGAAAATTAAATTATTAAAATTTTCACCTTATCTAGCCCAATAAACCATTAGTACATTCTTATGTAGACCCAGTTCCTGATGATATTTTCAATTTCTATAGTTGATCCTAAAGTGAATGAATCCTAAAAATATACTTGAGTGATACTCAAGTGTATTTTTAAATAGTTAATGAATTTTTATGTGATGAATTTATAAATTTAAATAACTTTTAAAATAATGAAGTGACCATGTCAGCATTATCTGACCTAAGAATATCTAATTTATTTTTTAAATTTTGGAAGAATTATATTTGAAATGTCCTAACGATATGGAAAAATTTTGACTTGCACATGTAATAATGTCAACTGTCCATTAGGTGTTGCTAAAGTACTAACAAAAATGTTAGGCAGCACAGCGTTCATTGCAGTTTGCAAGTGTATTTCATTTTAGAATCTTTTCTAAATTATTTATAGACTAAGATCTTTGAAATAAAAAGTGTTTTCAACTAATACTAGAAATAATACATGGTTAAAGGCATAGTCCATATGAATAGTATTTTTAGAGATGTTTAGAATGTGTGAAATTTCAAACATACTTTCAATATTTCAAGGATCTGCTTTTGTCAGCGTGGACACTCCCCTGTGTGGTGCAGATTGCAACCCCTCTAAAGCTTTAATGAGGAGTCTTTGGCAATTACTATGACCAAAAAAAATTAATCACCCTCCAGCCAATCTGGTGATGAATCTGAAGAGCCAGACTTAGATGGGCTTATGAAACACACACAGACCATCAATGAGCCATCAATGTAATCAAAAAGTTGAACTTTACTGGAAGATTGCAAATAACTGGATTGGGAATTAGGAATAACTCATAAAACAGTGGAAAGATGCATTGTGGGTATATATTGGTAATAGCATTTTATCAATGATCACTAACACACACACAAAGTGATGTAATTAAAGCATTTTAGAGGATGAGAAAGGACATAGACCAGCTGTGTAGTTGCAGAATCATAAAATTTTAAAGAAGAAAGGGACCATCTAGGCCACCATATTTAAAAGAGAGCAGTGAGAATAAGAAACAATACACAGACAGCTGAGTGACAAAGTGGCGCCCTTGAGATAGTGAAAGAAACAGAAAAAAAGGACTGCAACAAGGCATCTCTTCTACTGGCAGAGCTGGGGCACCATCATCTACATGAAGCTTTTCTGCTCCCCATAGCTGCTGGTGTCTTTCCCTCACAAGTTCCTTGCATTTATTTTGTAAATGCAACATATGTATTTTTCTCTTCCCCAATAGAGGGTACCTTTCTTGACAGTAGAAACTATTTAACTGGTGTCTTCTTATCAAGTGGCTGCCACATGGCAGACACATAATGAATGTTTATTGCTTGCTTCATAGAATTCAGGTCTCTTTATTCCCAGACCAGTGCCCTTTCTAGGACATCATGCTGTCTTTAATAATAATGTGAGAAAAACCCTTTTTGATAAAAGCAAATCAGCTTTGTTATACCGCTTTAGTAATGTCTAAGCATTACTTTAGAAGGAAATAATTTTATTTCTTGAAAATGTCTGGCTGCAGTTTTTAAGTACTGTAATAAAAGCCACCATTTACATAGAGTATTTAGGAGCTCTTTCCTTCCAATAGCCCTATGAGGAAGGTGAGGCCAGTATTACTAACCCTATTTTGTAGAATGATAGTTTCATAGTCAGAGGAACTGAATTCAAATCCTGACTTTCTTGCTACCTATGCGATCTTGGGTAAATCATTGAATGTCTCTGTGTTTCAGTTTCGTCATCTCTAAAACAAAGGGCTGAACGACACAATCTGTGAGATCCCTTTCAGTTCTAACTCTTTGTAACTGTCAGAGATGAGATTAAAACCAAGCTCTTCGGACCCCAAAACTAGTGCTTTTTTCCCTACTGTCTTTTATACCAATCCCAAAGAATAGTTTTCAATCAATTATATTTTGACTATTGGGAGGGTCAGTTCTGGGAGGCAAGGATCCTCTCTACATTCCTAAGTGCCTGCCATTGTATAGTCACTGCACAATCTCTGGTAGCATCTTCTAAGGATATTTATAGAGTATGTTTAAAGAACACCAACTCCATCTCCCTTTAATTATCACTGAACTCCTATAAGTCCTAGAGGGACTTAAAGGCAATGTTTTTATATTCTGGTCTACAGGATTCAACAGAGCTCTTTAGGAGGTGCACATATGGTTAATGACTTCCCTAATAGGCCCAATCTGGCAAGAAGAATTTATTTATATTGGTTCACAATTTTGCAAACAATAATATTGATCCTGCTCTGGAAAAGAATGTACAGTATGAGTTTACTTTTCACTCAACTCATTAGAAAATGAATGTACATCCATGAATTGGGAAATAATTTGGCAAATTGTGGCATGGGAGCATAATGAAATATTCTTTGCCCTGTAAGAAATGAAAAATTCAGAAAAATACTTCAGGCTGAAGTAAGCTGAACCAGGAGAACAAAGTATATGATGACTACAATAATGTAAATATAAATACAAAAACACAACTGAACACAAAATAAATGTAAAGACCCATTTTGTATCTAGACATCAGATAAGTATAGATGCCAAATGTGGTAGATGGGAAGGCAGTTGCTATATTAGTTGGTATTCTTAAGAGTTCTAATTCATCTGATAATGACAATATTATAAAGACAAAACTATTTGAAAGACTTAAGAATTCTGATTAATGGAAAGACCAACCATGATTCCAAAGGCCTGATGATGATATATGCTACCTATCTCTTGACAGAAAGGTGATGCACTCCAGGTGCATGATGAAACTTTTTTTCATCATGACCAATCAGGAAATTTATTTTACTTGATTATTTCTTCTTTTTCTTTTTATTAGGAATGAGAATGAGAGAAAATAGATTTTTATTCATTAAAAAATGTAGGGAGGGAGAGTTCAAGTAGTGGAGATGGGGAATAAGTGTATAAGAAATGATTGTGGTATTAAAACAGATACATTTTAAAAATAAATTTAATTTATTGACTTTTAAAAAAGGAAATCCATTTGTACTCAAATAAAATACTAATTGTCACTTAGTCCAGAGCTGACTCTACTTTTCTCCAGAGTTCTTTCAATGTGACTCTATGTGATGTAGAGGGGAGACCTTCAAGGTCAGCTGAGGTTTCTATTGGAATGACTGTTTGATGAACATCTCTATCTATACTTGGATGTATCTGGGATCTCCTTCATGTATGCACTCTCTCCAGTGGCACAGATGAGAAACTTGTCCATGCCTCTTATCCAGGAAAACTCTTGCCCCTGCAGTTTTCCAATATATCCTTCCTTCTTCTCACTTCTTGATATTGTGTGGATGCCAGTGAATCACACTGACCACTCCTGACTATTGCTATGTACTCTAAGTATTCATATTTATAAGATTATAGAACCAACTTGTAGATAGAGCCCTGATTTCTTGTCACCTGAATTCTTTTTCAATTACCTAAAGGTATGGATGGTTACTAAAAACACCAGAATTTCCAGCCCATAATCAATCCAATTCAATAAGCATTTATTAAACACTTTCTTCTATGCTCAAGGCACTGGGTATACAAGAAAAAAAACAAAAGATAGTCTTGCCCTCAAGAAGCTTATCTCCTACTCTCCTACTAGGGAGGATATTTGTAAAGAGGTAAATAAATACAAAACAATTTTCGAAGGGAGAGAGCTAACAATTAGGGGGATCAGAAAAGGCTCCCAGTAAAAGAAAGTGATTGCTGAGCTAAGCATTGAAGAAAGCCACAAGGAATCTTGCCTCAAAGGGCAGATTTAATGAAACCAAGACAATCTGAAGAATCAAATAACCTCCCCTATTTCTCAATATTTTTTTTCTGAAATTAAGACAATTTTTCATAGTTTTCCTATTTGTATCTTTTTTAAAAAAACTTGTATTGGCTATAGCCAATGTACGTTTAAATAAAATTTATTATTATACATGGTAGAAAGGGGAAGATATGTTTCCATTATCCTAAATTCAAGCTATATAAAAAGCTCTGCCTTTCAGTGTGTCTTTTGATATAAAATTTCCAGTCTCCTTATCTTCGTTGGCCACAGAACAATGTTAGCAAGGTTCAGTTTCAAACACAGTCCTAGCTTTGTCCAAGCTGCTCCCTGGTTAGCTGAGACTCCCATCTTCTTTCTCCAGTCTACTGGGGATGAGTTATGTTACAGGTTTTTTCCTGGCTTCTCCAAGGTGAGATCTTGGGGCTCAGACTTGCTGTAAGATCATAGATTTAGAATTGGAGAGGAAATTAGAGTCTATCTCCTTTTTGCAGATGAGGAAATAAATGCCAAAGAGGTTTAAGTGATGACTTTGCAGAATATACAGGTAGTTAAATAGCAAGTCACATTTGAATCCAGGTTTTCTGATTTCAAATCCAGCCCTCTTTCCACTCAGCTTCTGCCTCTTGCTGACTCTTCTACCCGCAAACAAGCTCATCTGTATCTAATGCTTGACTAGATCACTTTTTCCTTCTCTTCCTTTTATTTATACCTTCCTTTTCTTTCTTTTTTTCTTCCTTTTTTTTTTCTTTCTGTCTTTCATTTTTTTTCTTTTCTTTCTTTTTTATTCAGCTCAATTCAATTAGGTGTTAATAACCCCAATAAGGTGTTAATAACCCCAATAAGGTGTTAATAACATCAATAAGGTGTTAAGATGGATGAGAAGTAGCCTGGGATAACAGAGAGAATTCAGGACTGGGAGCTGGGAAGACCTAATTTAAAACCTAGCCTCTGATTCTTATCAGCTGTGTGGCTATCTCTACGGAGGCTCTTTGAGCCTGTTTTCTCTGCTGTAAAATAAGGGCAGCAGTACCTATAATACCCACTTCAAGAGCTTATTGTGAGGCTCAAATAAAATAATGCATGTAAAACCCTTTGCAAACTTTAAAGCACTATATTAAGGCCAGTGATTATCAGGTACCTTATCCAGGAGAAAATGGGGAGTCATTGAAGATTTTGAATAGGAGAGTCACCAGAATTTTCCCCTTGGAACTGCAGTGTATAAAGCAAAATCTCAGTTAACTCAGGTTCCCTGATAACATAAAAATCAATTTCTCTTCAACCTTATAATTCTTTCTCTTCTTTTAGATTCCTTTTCTCTTGTGACTCCCACCCCTGTTCTCTCCCCTTTCCCCAAAGTGCTCAGTGACTTCTCTGTCCAATATCCCTTCCTTGCAGTTAGCCCATCCCCTACTGCATGTCAACCACTGCAGCTGCCTGACCCTCCCTCCCATTAAGGCAATCTAGAAAACAGGCCCAGATTCCGCCTGCCTGGGGAGGCTAAGTGTCATGTTGCCATGGAAACTGGCAGCCTGGCCCAGGGGAGTACCAAGCCAGCCATCTCTGTGTCATGTTGCCCGGGTAATGTGGCCAGTCGCTGGTGCTGCCCAGACAGCTGACCCTTCCTTTGTGTTGCAATGAAATAGAAACACTTAGCAAGCTTTTGGCCCCTGGAGAAGCCCCCATTACAGGGCCAACTAGGGAGATTTCACCAGGTCCTTTTCTAGTCTGCCTTCATGAAGAGTAATTAATTAGGTGGTGGGGTGGGACAAGGCAGTAATTCCCATGACAGAGTTAACCCTATGGAAACTCATTAATGACCTTCTTATTTGCTAAATCCAATACCCTCCCCCTCGAATTAGCAAAAGGCATTTATTAAATGCCTACTATGTGCTGGACATCAGGGATACAAAGACAGAAATGAAACAGCTGCCTTCAAAGAGCTTACATTTTATTTGGGTGCCACAGTGAAGAACTAGACATTTCCTCCCATCTTCACCATCCTCATGACCTCTCAAACCTCAGCAAAATAAGATTAAAGGAGCAATCCATGGCAGCAGCCTCTAGTCTACGAGGAACAAGAGCTATCATAAGGTAACAGCTTAGTAAGTGAACAGCAGAGAAGGCTAGTGAGGTCCCCTAATGAGACCCCTAAGGAGGTCACTGTGCAGCCCTGGGCCAGGGGGGAGTTTGGAGAAGGGGGAGGCTTCTGGAGGACCGGCGATGTGCTTCATGGTCCACCTTGGGTGCCACCTCCTCTGTGAAGTCGTCCTCCACCTCCGTTTAAAAGTCATCTTGCCTTCAATCCTCCTCAAAATTCAAATTTCTCACAGCATTTTCTCTTCAAAGTACCTTTCTTTCCTTGAAACATAGTTAATTATCGGTTGCTGCTGTTCGGTTGTTTTTCAGTCATGTCCAATTCTTCATGACCCCATGTGGGGTTTTCTTGGCAAAGATACTGGAATGGTTTTCCATTTCCTTCTCCAGCTCATTTTTCAGGTGAGGAAACAGAGGCAAATGGGGTTAAGTGACTTGCCCAGGGTCATATAAACTAGTATGTGTCTAAGATTGGATTTTAACTTAGGAAGAGGATTTAGAAAGCCAGATATTAATATTATCTATTTTTATTTATTTTGTTAAATATTTCCCAATTACATTCTTATCTGGGTTGGCAGCATTCAGGAGTGTTGTGGACCTGCATGTTATCCTCAGCACCATATTTGACACTTCTGGCCTAGAACTCTCAGAAGTGGAGTGATTTGCCCAGGCTCCCAAAAATATTAAGTGTCAAGGCAGGACTTGAACCTCGGTCTTCCTGGTTGAGAAGCAAGGTTTCTATCCACTATATCACACTGCACCATGCTGCTCCCTCCTATCGACCCCAATATAAAAAAAAATAGGTGTTTTTAAAAATGTGTGGAATTGAGATTAAGTTGACATTAAATTGAGATTAATTGACATTAAAAATGTGAAGAATTTAAGGGAAAAAATATGTTTATCATCAAGGAAACTCGGTGGACTGCCTTCAGAATACGATCAGCAAAAAGAGACCATTTAATCCCTATTTCCCACTTGACATTCCTCTCTGGAGATTGGAGAATAGAGGAAAATTTTTTAAAAAGCAACAGTGAGCTTTTGGATCAGGAAAAAAAAAAACAAACCAGTAGCCATTATCTCTGTTGTGTAGCGCATAACTCTGGGATCATTCTCCCAACCCACACTTGGACCAGCAGGTACAGTCTGGAGAGCAAGGTTAGCTACTGCTTCCCTCAGGGTTCTAGAAGCAACCCCAGGGGCTGTGAAGACAGGGCTGTCAGTATTAATACTATCATTCATGATCTGGTATCCTTCACCCAATATCAATCAACAGGGAATATCTCCCCAATATCATTTAACCAATAAGTAGGAGTAAACTTTTGCAAAGGAGCATTTACTGAGAAGGTATAGCAAAAATCCAAGGATGACAATCTCCCAAACCAGAAGCATACTTTCTTCCACCACCATGGTCCTTACAGAGAGTAGGCTCAAACCTTAAGTGGTTGCTGGAAAACATCCCACTCCCTGGGAATAGCATAGCTGATGGACTATAGTCCTTGTTTGTAGGGCTCGGTGTCTTGGCTTATGGGTTGGTTCACTTCACGATTGGGTCAAGCCAGTCCTGGCTCTGGTTGCAGTGGAGACTGACCTTTGATGGCTGCTTGAAGCTCACAACTTGGTCCATTCCATTTCCTTATACTCCTTCACCCAAAATAAGGAAGGAATAAAACACAACAGAAACAAACAAACAGAGACATCTTGATTTCACAGACACATGAGTGAGTGTGAGGAGGTAAGGCAGCGGCAGCAGGTTACTGACACTTCTGATGCTGCTGTCTCTCCCTCCCCTTACAACATTGCTTGCAGAGAGAGACAGAGAACAGAGAGAGCAGAGAGGAAGGGAGGGAGAGAGGGAGGAAAAAAGAG
>NW_020954590.1:39987494-40039581 GCF_900497805.2 Vombatus ursinus | reverse complement strand
GAAGGGAGGGAGAGAGGGAGGAAAAAAGAGAGACAGACACAGAGAGAGAGAGAGGGTAGGGGAGGAGGGGAAGAGAGACAGACAGACAGAGAGAGAGACAGAAAAAGAGAGACAGAGACAGAAACAGAGACAGAGACAGAAACTGAAAGAGCAGAGAGAGAGAGGGCAGGGGAGGAGGGGAAGAGAGAGAGACAGAGACAGAGACAGAGACAGACAGACACAGAGAGAGAGAGAGAGAGAGAGAGAGAGAGAGAGAGAGAGCCAGCGAGAGCACCAGCAAGAGAGCACTCATTTATTCAGGTCCTTTCGTATTTACAATCCATTCTGGCTCAGATGCCAATCAAAAGGCTTTTCATCACTATGCAGTAAGGGGACAGGAAACAGATGCAAGGTACCTGTTCATGCTCTGAATCAGAGAGGGAAAGGGTCCATCATGTATTTCCAGAAGTAGGCTCAACAAGCCTCCACATGAGCTGGTATTAGGTAGATCATATTTCACGTGGGCAGCTAAGTGGTACAGTGAATAGAGCACAGGACTTTGAGTTAGGAAAATCTGATTTCAAGTCTAGCTGTATGATCCTGGGTAAGTCAATTAACCTTCTATCTGCCTCAGTTTCCTCATCTGTAGAATGGGGGTGATAATACTGCTTATTTCTCAGGGTTACTTTGAGGATTAAAAATGAGATGATATTTGTAAGGCACTTTGCAAACTTTAAAATGCTATATAAATGCTAGCTATTATAATTAGCCAGTTCTCCCAATACACTGGGAGTCAGGGAGGTAACTCAATGGATAGAGTGTTGGGCCTGGAGTCAGGAAGACCTGAGTCCAAATGTGGCCTCAGACACTTACTAGCTGTGTGACTCTGGGTAAGTTACCTAACTTCTCTTTGCCTTAATCCACTAGAGAAAAAAATGACAAACCACTCCAGTTTATATGCCAAGAAAACCCTATGGATGGCATTGGCGTACTATTATCCACAGGGTCACGAAGAGTTGGACATGACTGAAAAACGAAAACAATCACCAATACACTAGCAAGAAGCAGTTTTCACTATTAAACCCACTATCCCACCACTCCCAAAGAAACTGGGAAGATTTAAAGATTTTCTTCCTTCTTATGGAATCCCAAGAAACTCTCTCTTCAACAGTTCAGTAGAACCCGGCATGCATGTGAGCCTGAAAAGGCTCAAACGTGGTGCAGGCCATTTTTGTTCAACAAAAGACCTCAGACCTCAGTTGGTTGGGGAGATGGATGTATCGGAGGAACTAACCACAACAGAGAGGGCGAGAGGAAGGAAGAAGGATGAAGTGATGTTATCAGCTTCCTGTTTATTGGTCCTGGTGTGACAGAAGCTTCAGAAGCAATAAACCACTTGACCTTAACATTTAAATTGATCTGACGGCAGTCCGGTGCACTGCCCACTTATGAAGTTACAAAATGACTTGTTCTTTGTCTTTGTCAGGCCCTTTTCTTCTAAGAATATTTCTGTTAATGATAGTGTCCAAACCGTAACTCAGTTTCTTCAGATAATGTAATTTAAAGGAGAAGAAGAGATCAGAGGCCGGAAAAGTCAGCAGCCGAGGTTTCACGCCTTTGAGAAATGGATGATGCTGTCTGTGTCGTAGAGCCCATGGTGCAATGATTCTAATAGCTGCAGAGTTGCAAAGACTCCTCAATGCTGCGACTAGAGAGGTGTTGACTTGCTTTGAGAACTAGGGATGACCCCAGGCAGGATTGGGCCTGAGCTACAGTTTAGCTGCAGACCCCTCCCCCCTGTACCTTTCTCCTCTCCATTGTTCCCTTTCACTCAGCTATCTGGTCTCTTGGAGCTGCTTTTACACTTATTGCTCGTAAGGCTCGTTGGATGCTTATCCTGTGCTGTGTGTCTTGTCTGCCCAACTAGACTGTAAGCCCTTTGAGGGAAGGAACTCTGTCATGATCTTTATAGACCCTCAGACTCTAGCTCCTATAACAGCCGATAAATACCAGTTTGCTTTGCTGCTTGTGATGGTAATGAAAACAATCTAAGACTAATTCCCACTGAGGTAGATGTTAGTGACAATGTATTTGCCCTCTCTCCCACACAAATATTTTAGTTTAAAATTTTACTTTTTATTCTGAACTTAATGAACATCAAATAAAATGGGTATTTCCAAATACATGACAGAACAGGAAAAAAATAAAAGGATTGTCCATGAAACTGCAGGTTTTATTATGTACAGTTTGCTTTTCTTTTTTAAAAATATTTATGTTAATTAGCTCAAACAGCAGCTTTCAAAACTACCTTGCTAGTCTGTGGTTCTTTCTGGCCTTCATTCTGTTTTTTCTTTGCATTTTAAAAAAAAATACCTTGATAACTCTTTTTTTTTCTTTTTCCATTTACATATCTGCATTTTGAAAGAGGACAGAGTGACAAGGACAATGATATTGTTTGTCCTTTGTTTTTCAAAGAGGACTAATGACATCATGAGTGATATCTTGACTTATGCATGAATTGAATTTATGTCAGAAAGAGTTACACAAAGCCTTCAGTCTCACTCTCTCTTCCAGAGTTATTGAAGTCCAGTGACAAGACTAACTGGCAATGGCCTGGGATGCGCTGGACGACCTTGGCACCTTCAACATCTGACCAAACTCTAAGCATTCTACAGTGCCCGCTTTAGCTGCCTTCCTGCTTGATGGAACAGACTATTCTCATCTGCCCATTCTGCCAGGGAAAGTCCTCACATGCTTGGGGTGGACATACCCCTAAATCGTCGATGGATTTGAGGCCTGTCCATTGCTCTCAACACGGTTTAGCCCTTCTGTTGAGTGTGGTCTCTGTGCCTACTGCAGTGTCTGGGAGCCACAAGTGAGAGCTGGACAAAGGTGGACATCAAAGGTAGATGAGCAGCCCTGAAAAGAGCTTAGCCAGCCCTCACTCCAGAGGTGCTAGCCTCCCTGAACACTCCTATGGCCCACTGGCAATCCAATGATTACCTACTTATAGGCAGACCTATTCTCACCACATCTTCCACCCTCTTATAACTCAGTGAAGGAATAATAGAAATTCAATGTTAGATAACTTCCTGCCAATTGCTCATTAAATCTTCGTTTAATAAATGAACTGATTTCTGATTTGGCATCCCAGTTCCTGATTTGACTTCTTTTACCTTTGGTGGCCTGATCTAATTCCTAAATAACTTCCTTGGCTTCCTGAACATTTCTCTGAATCACTTTACATAATTATGCCTGTATTTGAAGAAAACCCCATACATGAAAATCTAAATTTAGAGCCATGCTGCATGGTGTAGCAGAATGAATAGCTGGCACAGCGGATAGCAGAATGGGCTTAGAGGCAGGAAGAGCTGAGTTCAAATCTAGCTTCATATACTAGCAAACCATTTAACTTCTGCCTCAGTTTTCTTATTTGAAAATGGGGATAAAAATGGTACCATACCTCCCAGGGTGAGGATCAAATGAGATAATAATTGTAAAGCAGTTGGCATATAGGAAGCACTCTCTAAATGTTAGCTATTATTTTTTAAAATTTTATTATTATTATTAATTGGAAGGTAGGAGACTTGGGAGCTAGTCTTGATTCTGATATAACCATGTACCCTTAAACCAGTCACAAGTACTCTCTGTCGGCTTCAGTTACTTCATCTGTAGAATGAGGTTGGACTAAGTGATCTCTAAGGTTCCTTCCTTCTAGCTATAACATTCTAATCATGAGGGTTGTTGTTACTCAGTCATTTCAGTGACTCTTCATGACCGCATTTGGGGTTTTCTTGACAAAGATTACTGGAGTGGTTTGCCATTTTCTTCTCCAGCCTGTCTTACAGAAGAGGAAACTGAGGCAAACAGGGTTAAGTGCCACACAACTAATAAGTGTCCAAGGCTGGGTGTGAACTCAGGTCTTCCTGACTCTAAGCCTGGCATAGTGGCCTAGCTGCCCAATCATGATGAATAGCTCATAGTAACCTAGCACTTTCTGGTTTGCAAAGTTCTTCCCTTACAAGATAACCAACGCTCAGAAAAGTTACATGGCATACCCAAAGTGACACAGCTAATAAGAGTCAGAGCCAATCTGGAATCCAAATCTTTTGCTTCCAAGTTTGGTGCTCTTTCCACTGTGGGTAATTTATTATAAAAGGATGCCCTTGGTGCTCCCTCCTTAGAATAATTTACAATAGGTTTCACTTACATAGTACATTTCCTTCATTAAGAGCAAAATATCTGATTTAATCATTTAAATATCTGATTTATCATTTTTGAAAATGATATATTGCATAAAGCTGGGTGTAATTAGTTATGACCATGCTTCTACCATCCTTGCAATCAACCCAAGACTGTAGAGAACAATACTGAGCTGTGATCTGCTGAGAGAATTTTTTAGCCTGGATTCCTTGGAAACCTGAGGAGAATCTTGTCCACCAGCAGAACTGAGTGACTGGAGGTCAAATAGAGTGAGTAGCCATACTGAAAAGAAAAGCAATTTATTTACCTGCTAAAGAAGATCGCTTGCTTTGGTGGCATCTTCCATTTCTTAGGCCATGGCTTTCTCTGGCCTGCTCAGGGTAGTATTGCCAATCTGCTGCATACTGGGTCATTTGAATGGATCAGTGGGATACAGTCTGTTCTTCTAGAAAAGCTGGTCTGCAAATTCCCCAGTTGCTCCTCCCGTGCAACATTTTGGAAGTCCAGAACAGTGAAAGACTGCCAGGGGCACCTAGGCTTTGTGTATTCAGCCTAAGCAGGATGCAGATAATTGAGTCAGGTTTTGTTTTTCAGTCTACTGAAGAAAGGAGTGGAATGGGGCCTGAAGATTCAATCCGATTTTATTATTTAGCCTGTAGCAGAATAGGGGAAAGTCAAACAATTCATGACAATAACATGACTGTTTTTCTTTCAGTTATCTACAGAAATTTAATTTATCAATACCTCTCATGATTGCGTGTATAGAACCTCATGTATCATCTGTTCTAATAAGTTTTCCATGGTTCTTTAAAGAGTCCCTTTCCCCCCACCTAATTAACAGATGAATTACACTGGAAATCTTCCTATCCTAACACAGTAGCACCATGAGGCATTTCTATCTCAAATCAAACTACAATTAATTTAAATTGTAATTTAAATATTTGCTATCAATTATTACAAAAGTGCAAATTTTGGTGCAAATCCATCCTGTGTAGGGAGAAGACATGGATGGGTGGGGCTGCAATCAGTACCTAGCAACATAAAATTGCATTGCTCAGTGGCTCTTTTCAGACTCTTAATGTTGAATTAATAACCAGTGATTACTTGGTGGGGCTGACTGGAAAAAAGGCTCATAAGATGATCTCCAAAAGGGTGAAAATGGTATATTATCTCTCAAAATGAGCAGAATGGTCGGCGGTGGTCAGTGTGATCACCAGTCTGGGCAGCATGTACAAATTTAAAGGTTAAGCAATCAGTCAAACTAATTTTCCTTCTCCTCTCCCCCCCTCCTCCCCACCTCCACCATTGCAGGCTCAGATAGAAAGTCTAGGTTTTCCCAGAGAAATTTGTGTAGGTGGGGGAAGGAGGAAGAGAAAGTGGGAGGGAGAGAAGGAGAGAGAGAGACCCCTTTTAACCCTAGCTCAGGGATTAGTAATCAAACCAACATCACCAGTGTGGCTAGGTATGCCAATCTATTGTTCTAATGGCTTTCCTCAGGATTCTGAGTCATAGGCTGCTTAGGCTAAAGCAATCTTCCCCTCGCTACCTCTCCAGGCTCCCAGATACCCATCTACGTCAGCTCCCTCCCTCGCATGTCCCTGTCTCACTCTACCCTACTTTTCTGCTGTGCCCTCAGGAGCCCTCCGTTTATGGTTAACAAGCTACCTTTTGTATTAGACCTGAGCCTTCCCCGTCCCCCTCAGAAATTACTTTGTATTCCTTTTTTATATGCATGTTGCTTTAACCATCATAATGTGAGCTCCTTGAGAGAGGTATTGTATTCATTTTTGTCTCCGCATCACCAGGCACAAATACATAATAGGCACTTAATAAATGCTTATTGAATTGAAAGAGAAAGGAAGGGGAAAAGAAGGAGGTAAAATTGGGGTTCAGGTGGCTTATTGTTCCTCCTCACTGTTTAGGACTGATTGCTTTAGAAGTAAGTGTTTTTTCTGGCAAATCAAGCAACACCAGAAAATGTAAAACAACCCAGTCAATCATCCAGGCAACAAGCCTTTCTTAAGTGCTTGATTTTCTCCAGTATGTAGGATGTTTTTACGTAGTTGTTTGCATGTCGTCTCCCCTTTTAAACTGAGACCAAAGACTGTCCTTTGTTTTTATATCCCCAGTGCTTAGCCTTACACATAGTAAGTGCTTGATAAATTTTTATCGATTTGACTTTGTCCTAAGTGCTGCTAAGGATGCCCCAGGAGCTCTTATTCTAATGGGGAAGACAATATACAGATCATTATGTACATACAAGATATACAATATAAATAGAAGATCATCTCAGAGGGAAGGATGGGGGAACGGCTTCTGGAGAGGAATCATAGAAGGTGGGATTTGAGCTGATTCTGGAAGAAAGTCATGGAAATTAAGAGAAAGTTGTAAGAAGGGAGCCCATTCAAGCATGGAGGACAACCGGTGTTGTTGAGTACAGAGGTTTTCAAGGCGAGAGATGGGAGATGGAAGATGGGGTGTTATGTGTGAGAAGCAGGAAGAGGGCAGTGTAAGCTGGTTCATGGAATATGTGGAGGGTAATAAAGTATAAAAAGACTGGAGAGGCAGGAAAAGGACAGGTTGTGAAGAGTTTCGAATGACAAAAGATTTTAAACTTAATCCTTCAAGATAATCATTTTGGCAACTGTGTGGAGGATGGATTAGAAAGGGAAAATTTTAAAGCAAGGAGACCATTAGAAGGTCATTGTAATAATCTAAGTAAGAAGTGTAAGGATCTCTACTAGGGCAGTGACACTGTGAGTGGAGAGAAAAAGAGAAATCTGAGAAATTGTTGACTCTTTGGATATGTGGAGGTATTTGTCAACTGATTGGGTATGTCAAAGATGACAAAGAAGTTGTGAACCAGAGTGACTATGAGGATGGTGGTATCCTCAATAGAAATAGGGAAAATCACAAGAGGAATGACTTGGACATATAAGAGTTATTTTCAAGAAGGTAGAAATGAGGTTTAACAACAGATTGGATTTTGCCCACTCATCAGTGGCCATAGGAGTAGAGGATGACACCTAAGTTGTGAGTCTGCTGAACTGGAATGATTGCGATACCCTTGATAGTAACAGGAAATTTGGGAAGAGGGGAGGGTTTGGGGAAAGAGAGTTGTTTTAGACACATTGAACTTGAAGTGCCTATGGACCATCTAGTTGGAAACATCTGAAAGGCAGTTAGTTGGTGATTCAGGACAGGTGCTCAGGAGAGAAAATAGAGCTGCTAGAACCATCTAGATGGTGATTACTGAGATGATTATTGAAACCACAGAAGCATGCACAAAACATATATGCTAAGCCTAATTTATTAGGATAAAATTGTGAAGTGTAGTTGGCTGATACTTGGTCTCAAGAGGGCAGGAACACGACTACTAAGGGACCCCAGTGTGTTTCCACTTGGGTGTGTGTATTCCTTAGGCATTCAGGGATCATTTGTTTTGGACCCTTTTTTGATCTCTACTGATAATAATCTCTAAGAGCTGGGACTTAGGTCCTTGAAGGTTGTAGCAGCCTGGAAGATAGGACTTTGGTCTTTTCTTCTACAGGAAAAAAAAAGAAGTTTCGTTTTTACACATAGCCTATTAGATTCCTATCAGCCTCTATCTCCTTTCAATTTTAAACCTTATGAGGTCAGAAGTCAAACTTAAAGTTGAACTCTATAGCAGTCTTTGGGTCTAGATCTGTGAAAGACATCCTTATCTGCCTGCAGGCCCAGGATGAGAGGGAGAATTTATCCACTGGATGTTTTATCTATGAGCAGTTCATAGGTCTTATCAAACAATGAGGGCAGAGACCAGGTCAATGTTAGGAATTCAAAATCGCTGATGAACAAGAACCACTACAATATTTTTTTTTTTAGCAAAAGCTGAAGTATGAAGAAATACACACATAACTACAAGATTTTTCCTGACTAAATTCTTGCAAACAAAACTTTAAAGTAGACAAGAAGTAAACAAGAAAAGCATAGGAATAATGTATCTGCTTTTAGTAATTTCTGGTAAAACATGACCTTAAGCAAGAAGAACATTGGTGAATAGTGGATGGAAAGCTGGACTAAAGGTCAAAAGGTGGCACAGTGGATAGAGTACCAAGCCTTGAATCAGAAAAACTCATCTTCCTGAATTCAAATCTGGTCTCAGACACTTATTTGTTATGTGACCCTTGGCAAATCATTTAACCCTCTTTGCCTCAGTTTCCTCATAGGTAAAATGAGCTGGAGAAAGAAATAGCAAACCACTCCAGTATCCTTGCCAAGAAAACCTCAAATGGGGTCACACAACAACAACCATTATTATTATTACATCTATGATTTTGTGATAATACAGGTGTGTGTATATATGTACATATATATATACAATATGTATGCATATATATTATATAATTTAACAGTTATTCCTGCCTGAGTTTTTACTGAAGGGAAGTGACTTCAAATTTTCAAAAGAGAAGAGCTTTTCCCCTTAGTGACTGTCCTAGATTGGGAGGACCATTAATAACCACTTACCCAGCTGATTATCTTAGAGAGTGGGAAGGCTTTTGTCAACTATTCCCTCAGATGATTAACTATAAGCAAATGAAAATTTAACATGAGAGAAAAGAAAGCCACAGCATGTTTTTTTTCCACTGCTTTTTAAAACAGGCCAGGTGGGTCTGGCATGCTAGGCAGTTATTTTGAGAGGGGAAAAAAAAACAAAAACAAAAACCTAGTAACATGCAAGTGGAAGAAAAACAGATTAACTGGGGAAACTTGACTCATTCTCTCAGGGTATATCTTTGAAATGCTCTTGGTTATAAATTTCAGCCTCTCTCCAGGGTTGAGAATTTAACACCATATAGTTCAAGTTACCCAAGGCTTATTTTAATGCTCCATAAACCAGGGTCTTTTTCATCTATAATATGGATAGTGGCCAAGTTAAGAGGGGTAGGAAAAGGCCTACCCACAAAGAGAGAAGGAAGGGAAGAAAAAGAGAAGAAAAGAAGAGAAGGAAGAAAGGAGGGAGGGAAAGTAGGAGAGGGTATTCAAGAGACTTCGTACACCTCCTTCCACCTCCTCAAGATCTCTGTTTCTTCGGCCCCTCTTTCCCTCTTTTTTTTTCTTTTTTTTGGCAATTAGTGCTAATTGTCCTAGTTTGTTTTTGTTTTTTTGCCTTTTTTGATGAGCAATCGGGGTTAAGTGACTTGCCCAGGGTCACATAGCTAGTCAGTGTCAAGTGTCTGAGGCCAGATTTGAACTCAAGTCCTCCTGACGCCAGGGCTGGTGCACCACCTTGCTGCTCCCTCTTCTTTCCCTCTAATTGGAGAGGATGGACTTTGGAGAACTCCTCCCAGATTCTCTGTTTAAGGAGGGGGCCCAGGGCAGATATCTCATCCTTTCCTACCTGGCTTCAGGACTTCATCATGTCCCTGCATTGGGTGTTGTTTTTCAGTTGTGTCTGATTCTTCATGACCCCATTTGGGGTTTTCTTGGCAAAGATACTGGAGGGGTTTGCCATTTCCTTCTTCAGTTCATTTTCCAGATGAGGAAACTGAGGCAAACAGGGTTAAGTGACTTGCCCAGGGTCACACAGCTAGTAAGTGTTGAGGTCAGATTTGAACTCAGGTGCTCCTGACTCTAGACCCAGTGCTCTATCTACTCTACCACCTAACTGTCTCTGCATTGGGACAGTTCCTCTTTTCATCTTTTTTTTAATGTATTGTCTTCCCCATCCATAGTGAGTTCCTTGAGAGCATGGACTGTCTTTTGCCTTTCTTTGTATCCCCAGCGCTTAGAAGAGCACCTGATATGAAGTAGGAGCTTAATGAATGTGTATTGACTTACTGTATGGATAGTAATGATTCCATAATATTTGACACCATACTGAGCATCTATTCTAGGCTTTGACAAGTCATGCCTTTCTTTGCACCATTATGTACTTCTTAGTACAGCCAAGTCATCTATCTAAATACAGTGTGCTCTATACCCTATACTATTTGCTAAAATAGTGTTTGGTGCAACAAAATTACCAGGGTCAACTAATTCCATTGGAACAATATTTTAAATGGGTCATCAGCTA
Source organism: Vombatus ursinus (assembly GCF_900497805.2). Lineage (NCBI taxonomy): Eukaryota > Metazoa > Chordata > Mammalia > Diprotodontia > Vombatidae > Vombatus > Vombatus ursinus. The sequence continues at coordinate 40,029,344 of NW_020954590.1, read as the reverse complement.
AATGACATTATTGTGAAGGTCAATTATAATATTAATATAGTTATTACAAAACAATTTTAGGTGGAGGTAACCTTAGATGTACCGTAGCGGTGATTTGCCAATATTAAAAGGGGCGTGTGCTTATATAACAGAGATGTGTGGAATGTAGAGACCCCATAAATGTGCTTGGTTGATGCATCCTTTCCACATGGAGAACACTAGGGAGATGACTTCTGGGAGAACCATGATGATATGTAAGGGTAATACCATGGAGAGACTTTGGAACATGCATGGATGACTAGCCAACTGGTTTTAGATGGTTAGCCATATGGTTAGGAAGAACCTTTTTTCTATATAGTGAATATCCAAAACTCTTGGCATTTTCAAAAAGGCTTGGGTTATCTCCTAGCTTTGCATCATTCAAGTCTGGGGGAACTCAATGACTCTTACTCACAGTGCCTGGTCACTTTACCCTGTGATAAGGGAAGGGGCCTCAGGTCCTCTCTCCCCCTATGAAGTAATATGGCCCCTGAGAAATGGGCCTGATCTGTGGCTTTTGCATTAGTTCTGTTCTGTTCTAAGTGAATGGAGTCTCCACCTGGAGGGCATGAGCCATAGGAATCCAGGCCACATATGGCAGCCAGAGCAGAACTGAGTTACTAAGAAATAAGAAGTAATCTTTGAGAGTGACTTTTGGGACTCTGAACCAGCGGAAAGATTCACCTGGAAGTTAGGGCACCTTTAGATGGGAACTTGGTAGGACTAAGTGCAATGTAAGAATGAAACTAAATAATGAGCCTAATCTCCAATCCCCTAGACTCTCAAATAGGGGGATGATGCCCTCAAGCTGTTGTAAATGGTCAAATGGAATTGGGATGATGTTCACTGGCTCCTAACAACTAAGGGAAGCATAGCTGATGGGGTTTTGAGTCAATGGCAGTAGAGAAAAGACCTCCTACATACCATGCAGGGGACCTTGGAACTTGGAGGGAAGATGCAGACTGCCTGGCCCTGATAGATTAGGGTCAGAGTGTACAGGTTTTTGGTTGTTCAGTCATATCCAACTTTTCATGACCCTATATGGGGTTTTCTTTGCAAAGATATTGGAGTAGTTTGCCATTTTCTTCTCCAGCTTATTTTACAGATGAGGCACTGAGGCAAACAGAGGTTAAATGACTTGCCCAGAGTCACACAGTGTCTGAGACTAGATTTGAACTCAGTTCTTCCTGATTCCAGGCCTAGTGTTCTTTCCACTGAGCCGTCTAATTGCCTCTGTACAGGTTACAGGTGCTTTAATAAACGTTTTGGAACCTTTTACTATCAAGAGTGATGTGTGTGTGTGTGTGTGTGTGTGTGTGTATGTAATGTAGTCTGTCATTCATATTTACATTTGTGGAAAAGGAAGTCTACTTTGAGTGAGAGAACTTTTTGATTCTGAAGCTATAGGCCAGCCCAATGTATTCTTACATTTTTGCCTCTGGGCTTGCCTTAGAAATGTGTGTATTCATATATATATATATATATTTATATTTATATTTATATGCACACACACATGTATACACACATATATGTATGTATGTGTGTATCTGTGTATATATGTACATATGTGTGCATGCATATGTGCATATATGTGTATGTGTATACATGTATATATATATATATATTTTTTTTTATCAGTCCCCTTCTTTCTACTCAAATGTCTACCACTTTAGTTCAGGTCTTCATCACCTCTTCTGCAGACTATTGCCTCCTAATTTGTCACCCTGCTTCAAGTCTCTCCTGTCTTCAATCCGTACTCCACATAGCTACTAAAATGATATTTCTAAAACATAGCTTCTAAACATGTCACTCCTTTGCTCAGTAATTTCCAGTGGCTCTCTGTTACCTCTAGGATCAAATAATACCTATCTGTCTGACCTTTAACATCCATCTTCTTTTCCATCTTTATTATATATTATTTCCTTTCATATGGTCTACAATGCAGTCAGATGTGTCCTTGCTGTTCCTCATACATCCCATTCCATTTCCTGCCTTTGTGTCTTTGCAAAATCAATTCCTTCCTTACCTGGATGTATTCCCTCCTTATCTCTGCTTCTCCTTTCAAACTCAGATCAAGGGCTGCTTCCCCCATAACAAACAACTGATGACCCCACCAGCTAGTACCTCCCCCATGTAATTAACCTCTATTTATCTTGTATATACTCTTATGTGTCCATGTTATCGCTCTCTTTGTAATGTAAGCTCCTTGAAGGCAGGAACTACTTTATTTATATTTAGGTATCCCCAGTGCCTAGCACACAGTTCCTGGCAAGTGGTCAGAACTTAATAAAAGCTTGTTGATTGCTAAGTAGATTTAGACAAGATTTCCCATTATTCAGAATTTCCTAACAATTTCTTGTTCTGAATTGCTCTCCAGTAGAGGATAGGGAGTTACTATATCACCATCTCATCTAAAATTGTCAGTTTAGAGTAGCAGAAAGAGTTTATAGTCAGAATTTATGGGGTTTATATAGTTTATAAAAAGGTTTATAGTCAGAAGACTTGGGTTCAGACACTGGTTTACCACTCATTGTTCAGTCATTTCAGTTGTGTCTAATTATTTGTGGACCCATTTGGAGTTTTCTTGGAAAAGATCCTGGAGTGGTTTGCCATTTCCTTATCCAGCACATTTTACAGATGAGGAAACTGAGGCAAGCAGGGTTAAGTGACTTGCCCAGGATCGCACAGCTAGTAAGTGTCTGATGCTAGACTTGAACTGATCTTCCTGACTCCAGGCCTGGTATACTACCCAGCTACCCTTAAGAATAGATGTTTTATATAAAGTCCTTGGCCCTACCAATGTAAGATATCCTGATCAGTCTTTAACTATCAAATCCAAAACAATGCCTTGGACTAAATCCTCTACCTCCCCTTATCAAGTCAACAAGACCTAAAGCCTTTTTCTGTGGGCAAAAGTTGGGGGTGGGAAGGTAGTGTTCTTCTTGATGATAGAATTAGGGCACAAGGTGATTGGTCTGCTTAAGAGCAGTACTCTCTTTCCTCATCCCTTAACAATGGCAGGGGTGGGGAACCTTCAGCCACATGTGGCCCTCTAGGTCCTCAAGCAGCCTTCTGACTGAATTCAAACTTCACAGGTATTGTTCTGTGAAGTTTGGATTTAGTTAAAGGGCAGCACTTGAGGACCTAGAGGGCTACATGTGGCCTCAAGGCCACAGGTTCACCACCCCTAGTAGAGTAATGATCAGACTAAGAAAATGAAGAAATCTTTGATTATTTCAGTTAATGGTAGTAAATTCTCTTAAATTTACCTTTTGGCCAGGAGGAAAGGAGAGTCTTTGAAGTGAGTAGTCAAAGAAGGATTGATGGGTTTAGGAGAATAATTCTGTAGGGTCAGTTTCAAATATCAAAGACTCCAAAGAGCATTTTTTATGAAAGTTATATATATTGATATTTGCCATATTAAAAGTAAAAATCGATAAACTCTTAAAATATGTAATTCACTTAAAATGTCAGTAATAAACCCATTACATGTTAACATAACATTTCCTATGAAAAATAGCCATATTTTAAAAAAAAATTAGGGACAAGAGTGACATTGTTTTACAAATTTTTGCAAATCTTTTTCATGTGTGGCTTAATGGAAAACTGCTGGATTTTCATATCTGCTTCTGCATTCAATCTATTGAGATACGTAGTTTTGGTTGAAACGTGAAGAAAATTCAGCCACACAGATATGTAGTTGGAAAGACAAAAATATTTTAATAGATAAATAAAGTCTTAGTATTATTTTGAAAAGAATTTTGATCACATGTACTACCAATGGTCCTAGAACCATACTTTGAGAAACACTGCTCTCAGGTTCTCCAATATTTTATGTTACTATTCTTTTGAGGCTATTACCTAAACTCTGAACCTTTGGTGAATCCTGACTGTGATGGTCAATTATCACTGCAAAATGACTTGTGTTATATTTTCAAAGGCATGTGATAATTCTATCCATCTTAGGAACATTCTCTTTCTTTCTCTCTAAGCAGAAAAGTTTGGAATTATCTTAAATTCAAATTAATAAAATTGCTTCTGGCAGGCTTGTGCCTAAAATGCAGAGTAAAGGATTTTCTTCCACATAAAGACTAGATGAAATACTCTGGAAAATGCTACCTAAATGTAAATTGGAAGCTAATTTTTTACTGTGTGCATTTCATTGTCCTAGGAACTTTGGGGTTACTGAAGTAGGGAGAAGTACGAAAATAAAGTGGAGAATCTAAGGCAAAGTGACAGAATAACATACTTATCAATACCCAGGAACAGGTAAAGAGGACTCTGGGTAGAAATGTGTATTAACTACATATATACTCCCAGAAATGGGAGGAAACTATGGAAACCAAAAAAGAGATTAGTGGTGTTTAGGGATTAAGTAAAGATTAGTCAAGGAAAGTTGTTCATGCTGAACAGGAGTCAACAACTGCTTTTACTTTGCATTTAATGAAATGGTGGAGAGTTAGAGCGGTGTTGAACTTAAGACACAGAGAGACATACATTCATTCTAGGATATGACCAATGTGGGGTTTTGATTTGTTGCACTATGCAACTATGTATGTAGAGTTACATTTTTCAGGTTTTTTTAAATTTACTCGGTGGAAGGAGTTAGTGGAAAGAACAGATTAATTTTAAAATGCTTGTTAATTGAAAAAATAAAAATAACAAACTATCAAAAAAGAAGTGGTGGGAATGGAGAAGGTAGATTAGGAGATAAAGTGAAAGAGGAAAAGAAAGGGAGAATAAGAAAAGAGATTGAGTAAGAAGAAAAAGAAATATCAAGAAAGCAAAAGAGAGAGATTCAGAAGATTGTTTAGTCCAAGGTCTGACTCTATCATCCCCCTGCACAAAAGAGTTTAGAGCAGGGGTCCTTCAACTGGGGTCCCTCAACCCCCAAGAGGCTGTGGAATAGATTTCATGGTTGGGGAGAGGGGAGAAAGAGGTAGGAAAAGGGGAGAAAGAGGATAGAAACTTAGGGGAAGGAATATCATCCCTTCCCCTTACTCCAAGAAGTCTTGACTTCTCTCCCTCTTAGGCATTTGGTTCTTGTTTAAATGGCTTCTCTTCCTGGACTAACTCAGAGCAGATGAGCTCAGACTTCTAAGGGCCATTAGGGGCATGGCCAGTCCTGGCCTGTGACCAGGTTCTGCTTCCAGTTTAATCAAGGAAAACTTTTTCCCACTTTGTAAAATGATGACCTGGTATTACCTTATCTTTTCATGTAGTTGACATGTTAATGCCTTGTTACTTCTGTTATCTGCCATTATCTCTCTCTTGCTCTTGGTGATTATATCAACTCTTGGTCCTCTTTGAGAAAGGAACACCACCATCACCACCATCAACAACAACTGGGGCACTGGGGGAGAGAAGAGCATAATTGGCCAGAGTCCAGTTTAGCTCCCTACGCATTAATGTAGTATGAAACAGAAGTAGAGAAATACAGGTGACTTACAACTTGGGACCTCATTTCATCCAGCCTGTGAAGTGTATTTCAAGAGATGACTAAATTTAATTTTGCTCCCAACACAATTCTTACAGGGCCATGCCACTCTTTTGTATTCATTTTCAGTTACTTGACCTTGCTTCCATCTTCTATATGTGTATTTTTCATGTGTAAGTAGGTTGATGAGTTCACTGTGCATCCATAACATTCTTCTTTAAGAACAACTTCAAAAAAAGGGAGGGGGAGCAGCTAGGTTGTGCAGTGGATAGAGCACTGGCCCTGAAGTCAGGAGGACCTGAGTTCAAATCTGGCCTCAGACCAAACACTCAAAATTTACTAGTTGTGTGACCCTGGGCAAGTTACTTAACCCCAATTGCAAAGAAAAAGAACAACTTCCTCTTTTCTGAAAGTCCAGGGGTCTTTGGCTAAATACTCAAGGTCTCCCAATGGCTACCAAACACTTTCCCTTGCACGTGTAAACAAGTCCTTTCTCCTCATTCCATGTTGGCTCGAGGTGATTTTTCACAGATTCATGTCTCTTCTCTTCCAATACCTGAAGATTTGTCAAAGTACTCTTATCTAATCCCTCATGATTTCCCTTGGAACTAAGGAGCAGAGTTTTCAAATTACCTGGCACTGCTTCCCAAAATGTTTATAGGAATGAACTGAAGCCTTGTACCAGCACAGTATGGTAGAAAAAGGCTCAGTAGTCAGAGGGCCTGGGTTCTAATCTCCTTTGATGCTGTCTGTGTGACCTGCAGTAATTTGCTTAATCTTCCAGGGTCTCAGTTTCCTTTAAAATTCCTTTAAAATTAAGGATTTGATCAAGATGTTTCTGAAGTTCTTTCCAGCTCTATTATCTATGATTATACCTCCATTATCATATCCCTGAGAGAGAAAGAATACAATACAATACAACACAAAAAGGGAGGGGCTGAAGAACATTCGTGTTCTAAAATTTTAGGATAATAAATTCTTGCAATGTTTACCTCCCCCCTTCAAAAAAAAAAAAAAGCAAAAAACAAACCTAGAGTTAGGGCTTTACCTCTCTCCATCTCTCTATCAATCTATTTGTGTGTCTGTGTGTCTCCATTTTAGTCTTTCTTTATGTTTATGTATGTGAATATGGTTTCTTCTTTCTCTCCCTTTTCTCTTATACCTATTACTTTGTTTTTCATATCACACTCACCTTAATTAGTCGTGATTTAGAATTGATGTTTTAAAATTTATTTACTGTATGCACTCAATAATATTTTCATCCTTATTTCTTAATTTAAAGATGATTATCTTTATTTCTTCCCTCAGAAAGAAAAAAACTGAATAAGAAAAAATAAAGAAGTAAATAACTGCTTTTGTGACTTTTGCGGCAGTCACCTGATTGTTTTTCTTTTCTAATTGGATGGTGAAAATTCATTTTTTAAAAAAGTTTACCCACACCTAATCTAAAGACTGACTTAATCCATTCCCTCACTTCACTGCGAGAGAGAGAGAGAGAGAGAGAGAGAGAGAGAGAAGAAAGAAAGAAAGAAAAAAAAATTGCTACTGGTGTGAATTTTCACTGGTTAGTTAATTGACTCATCTCTGAGTGGTTACAGCTTTAAGCCAGAAGGTGTTAGTGATAAAATTCTCATCTTGAATGCGGTTGAGAAAATGGGCTGAATTTTTGTGCTTCTAAATATACAGTATGAGTGTCATCAGTTTCTCTTGCTGATTTAAAATGGAATGTGAAAATGTTTACTTGAATCTGTAGGAAGTGAGACCTAGTTGAACACACTTGAATCAGCTATTTCATTCAATGTCCAGTTCAGTGTTAAACAAGAATATCATCCATCTAACCTCTGTATTTATTTAGGTATTTTCATTTTCACTCTAAAAATGTAAGGAATAGAAAATTATAAAAGCATCTGGGTCCTTCTCTGCCAATGCTATTGGCGACTTTCATTAAGCTTGAGAGGCCTCATCCCAGAGTTATACTATACAGAGATAAGTGGCAAATTTAATCAGTATCCACAGTTAACATCTTTTGATTTCCTTCAGCAAAATATTTAATACTTAGGAGAAAAAGACTGTTTTTAGTGAGAACATCTTGGTGTTTATGTGAGAGAAGACTATCGTAAATAATTGAAAGGTAGTATTTATATTTAAATGCTCTTTTATTCTAAAATGTTAGGTTTAGAGGCTTAAGTACTATTGGTAGAGGAGAAGAAGGATCAAGTAGTTTCTGCAGCTTCAGGTCCTTGCTCATCATTACCATAAAGCTAAAGATATATTTTAGAACCAGACATCCCTGTACCTCTGGCAAGTCAGGACTAAGGTTGGAAGAATTTGAGAGACTAGTGGACTCATGCAAAGGACTGAGGGATGACTAGTTCTGCCCACCTCGGCCATAGAGGAGCTGGCTGCTCCTATAATTTATTTCTTAATCTGTACCTTGTTTGAATATCTGCTAATTATCAACATTTAAAAAGACGTAAAAGGGAATGATACATAAAAGTTATTTGTCAGGGTCGTGGAGAATGCCCTATACAAATTTTAAATAAAAGTGACTCTCTATTGGTGTCTACATTCCACAAACATTCTTATATGTAGATAAAGTGCTGTTTGCATTATGCCCCAGAATGTTATCAGGCACCTTCACTGAGATTTTTGGTCACTCAAAAAATATCAACCTGGTCATCTACATATGAAAAAACAAAGTAGATGAAGAATACATATGGCTCAGATGATGGTGTACCATTTCTAGGCCAAGTCCCCAGAACTTGGCTGGCTACTTCTCCCTCCTCAGAGTTCTAGGGGGTAGACCTTGAGGTACTGGGATATCTTTCTAATACCATCTCTCTGAGCCTTCCATCTGGTGTGTTTCCACAACATCAATCTCTAATTAAAATCTTCCCAATTTGACAATTTGATTTCTTCCCCATATCACTTAACAGTGATTACTGCCACATATCAGATAACTCATTGGTTTCCCCTCAATATCAATCAACTCATTTACGTCAATTTACTTTTATGAAAGGATATTTACTGAGAGGTTATAACAAGAACCACAGTATGAAAACCTCCAAAAGTGAAGTCCACTTTCCTCTATCACCTCAGATCCTGGAGAGAGTGGATTCAAACTAAAATGGAACCTATGAACATTCCCCCTAATAGTTCCTTTGTGGGTATGACATAGCTGATGGATGAATTTCTCCATTGCTTTCACTTCACAGTGTTGGCTCCTGTCTAGTTTGCTATACCTACTGGAAGACTGCTAGGGATTCTAGTTTCTGTACTTCTGATGGCTCTTTTGATCATTCAAAACTCACAAGGTTATATGTCTGGTCCATTCCATCCCTGATAGTGATCAGCCTAAGATCAGGAAAGAAGAGACACAACAGGGACAGGAGAAACATAGGCAACACAGTTGGGGAGAGGACACTGCAGCAGCTATTTCTTCCATCCCCTACCTGGAGGCTTACAGCATTTCTTCTTCCTTCTCACTCAAAAGCTGCCAGGGAACAGAGAGAATTATTATGCCTTTTCTGTGTACCCTCAGTTTTGTTGCATGCTTATAGATATATATTTATCTATACATAGATAATATAGATAGGTAGATATAGATATATAGATATCCGCTAATTATTTATATATCTTGGATACCAAATTCTAATCAGAGAAATTTATACAAAGATTTTTTCCCCATTTGACCATTTGCCTTCTTATCTTCAGCTAGGTGGTGGAGTCCCCTCGTTTTAGCTCAGTATATAAAGTGCTGGGCTTGGAGTCGGAAGACTCATCTTCTCAAGTTCAAATCTGGCCTCAGACACTTATTAGCTCAGACTTACTAGTGTGACTCGGGGCAAGTCATTTAACCTTGTTTGCCTCAGTTTCCTCATCTGTAAAATGAGTTGGAGAAGGAAATGGCAAACCACTCCTATATCTTTTCCAGGAAAACCTCAGATGCTATCACAAAGAATTGGACCCAACTGAAAACACTCAACAGCAACTTTTTATCCTCAGTGCACATCTTTTTGTGTAGAAGCTTTTCAGTTTCATATGATCCAAGTTATGATTTTGTCTTTTATAACTGCCCACTACCCAAAACATATGATCTGTGACTCTTCAAAAAGTTTTTATGGTATGTATAAATACGTATTTAATATTAAGGTCACATTCCATTTAGAATGTATTATAGAATATAGTGTATGGTGTTGGTCTAAGCCCATTTTCTGCCAGACTAAAGCTAGTAATTTATATTTTGTGGTTTATCAAACATTGGGTTATTGAGTTCCATTGTTTTTGATTCACCCTTGTCTAGTCTGCTCCGTTGATCTACTTTGTTTTTTCCAGATCTAAAGATGAGAGCTAATCCTTATTCAAAGCTCTGCTTTGCAAGCCCCTCAGGAGTCCTCTTTGAGTAACACTAGCATGAAATTAGGTAACTATTCAAGAGTGGAAATGAAAGCAGATACTGAGAAACAGGGGTCTGGGACTTTTTCATCCCGCTAGTATACAAGTAACTGAAAAATAATGCAGTCAGCATTCTAAGAAGAGCTCATAGCTATTCTCATCGTTACAACGACAATATAACATCTAGGCATTTATATGTTCTGTGTGGGAATTTATTTTGCTGGATGATGCATGTTTGTTATAAGGGGTTTGGGGGTAGAGATATAGATTGTAAATGCATGTGTAAATAATTTTATTTTTTAAAAAAAGAGATGACCTGCCTTAGAATTTCACTTGTGTAATCCTGCCTATTTCTTTCTTTTATTTCCATAAGGGATATGCCAGATACGTGTGTAGTTAATTCTGGTAAAAAAAAATTTTGTAGATATGAAAAAGTAAACACACTAGTGGTTATAGGTGTCATTTTGGAAGGTACAGTTGGCCTCTAGTACTCATTACTACCCTCTCCTCTCAACCCCTTTTAACTCTGGAGATTTAATCAGCCATATCAAATTAAGATAATCAGGTTTTTTTTAATACTACAGGCAACATAGGCCTCTCAGGTCCATACAGTCTTCTCCCCTGTTGCTTTATAGAGTTTATGTGAATTTAAAACTTAGAAATACAGTATCAATAGCTCCTCAGTGAGGAAAATTCCTAACATTTAGACAAAAGTTTGGCTCTCCCCATTAAAGTGAATTTATTTTTCTCACTAGCTGACCCCTGGCCTCTTCAATTGAGACAAAAATTCATGTTATCATAAATGTTAGGGTAAGGAAAGTAGGGTATATCACAGTGTCTGTTAATGGACAGCCCCCAGGAAGGGAAGCAAGGGAAAGAGCAGACCTTTTTCTTGGAATGTCCCACAGTCCTTGAAGAGGTGGGTGTAAATGGGAGCTTTATCCTGAGTCTTCTGCTCTAAAATTCCTGTAGAGGAGAAAGACCCTCCATAATGTCTCCTTTCTTTGACACAACTCAACCCTACTTTTTCCGATTGTCTTTGTGCCATAGATTATTTCTAACTTATCTCTGGAGGTCTCTCTCCCCTCTTCCACTCAGGCACTCCTGTATACCATGTCTCTTTAATCACTGAGGCATGATGCAATTCTACCTTCTAGCTTAAAGATCATAATAGTCCCACATTGCTCTCAAGGATGAGAAGAGAATGCCTGTCTTTCTGAGCCACAGATTCCAAGATGCCAATCATTTCTGGAACCCCTATTGAATATAGAACAAAAACAATGTAATCAAAAGAAAGATAATATATTGAGAAAAACATTTGTGGTAAATAAAAATGCCTGACATCTAAAATAGATATAAAAAACTAACAGTCACCGTGCTAATTCTCAGTCTATAATCAATAAAGGTAAAAGACTGTGAACAAATAACTTTCAGAAAAGGAAACAAATTGCTAGTAATCACTTGAAAAACTGCTCAACTAATCTCACTAATAACCAAAGAGCTGCAAAGTAAAACAACCTTGAAATACCACCATCAGATTGTTTAGTCATTTTCAGTCATGTCCAACTCTTCATGACCCCATTTCTTGGCAGATACTGGAATAGTTTGCCATTTCCTTTTCCAGCTCATTTTACAGAAGAAGAAACTGAGGCAAAAGGGGTGAAGTGACTTGCCCAAGGTAACACAGCTAATAAGTGTCAGAGGCCATACTTGAACTCAGGTCTTCCTGATTCTAGGCCTAGCACTCTATCCGCTGAGCCACCTAGCTGCTCCATCTTCAAATGACTAAAAACAAATAAAAGCAATGAAAATCATCGTTAGTTTATGGAGTAATAGGTACACTCATTCATTGCTGGTAGAATTTTAACCTTGTTGAATCTTTTGGGGAGAGCAATATGATAGTACCCACTAAAAATTAAACAAATAGCCATACCTTTTGACCCAATAAACCTATTTGAGTCACATGATATCCTATGCTTCACCTGGATGGAGGCTGATCCAGTCTTTGATTTGTTAATAGCACAGGGAGGTAGAGAGGAGACTGGAAAAGCTGCTCAGGGTGTAATCTCTGCACAAATCACCAGGTAGCATTCTAGGCTCCAGATGTCCCAGATCACTCATTAAAGCATATCCTTTTATCAGTCCTGTCTATCTGAGCTCCTCCAAACCTTTCAGCGCTCTCAGGAGAGATTTAGTTTCATTTTCTATAGGGAATGAAATATGAAAATTTCCCATAATAAATCATGGGATCATAGCTTTAGGGCCGGAAGGATCTAGCGGTCCTCTAGTCTAGCCCCCTCATTTTAAAGATGAGGAAATTGAGGTCACACAGGGAGAACTGGCAGAATCAGATTTGATCTCAGATCTCATGAGTGTTCGTGGCTCTTTCATTCATATCAAACATTACTTATGTGGTTTGGTTTGCTCCGGCTCCAACCAGATTCTAACCTCCTTCAAATTTTTGCATGGCTCCAAAAAGACTATTTACATTAAAATTAGAATAAATTTGCTGAATGAAATACAAAGTAAGAAGGTAGGTCCTGACTGTAAGATTGGAAAATCTCAGCATCCATTCTTCAGTGCTTAGAGTTGCCATAGACTAGGGCTTCTTAAACTTTTTCCACTGGTGACTAATTCAGCACTTCTTAAACTATGGGGTCCCAACATGGACCATTTAGGTGGTGAAGGAGGTTGGGGCCTTCAGATTTGAAGGCCAAAAGACTGCTGGTATTTTTGGCTCACTATAATGACCTCTAGCTAAATGTGAGATCATTCTCATCCATACCATCTCCTGTAAGAAAAGCATTGACTTCCTGGTCAAAGGCCAGGTGAAAGCTCTCCACTTCTGGGATTCTAGCAGTCAGGCTGCTGAAGAGTCCAGCTAGGTGACTAAGAGTATAGAGTGCTAGTCCTGGAGTCAGTAAAACTTGAATTCAAATCCAGCCTCAGGCACTTCCTAGATGTGGGACCCTGGTCAAGTCATTTAACCTCTGTCTGCCTCAATGTTCTCACTGTCAAAGGGGATAACAAAAGCGCCTACCTACCAGGGGTGTTGTGAAGATCAAATGGGATAATATTTGTAAAGCTCTTGGCACAGTGCCTGGCACATAGTAGGTATTTAATAAATGATTGCCCTTTCCTTCAAAGCTACAGTTATTTCAGTCTTCTTCTCTTGCTGGTCTCCAGCAGCTCAATCATTTGGCATCATTCCTAGGTTTCTATGGGGGGGGGTGAGGACCCCCAATCAAAAAGACAGAGAAACCACCTTCCTGTCCGTATTGTATTCTCAGGAGTGTTTCCTAGTAAAGTGTCCCAGCTCTCTTTCAAATATTCTGCTTTAGCAGAACATTAGAAAAACCTACAGCAAATATTTTTGTGTTCAGTAGGGTGAGACCTCAGAAGCCATTTAATTCAACTGCCTCATGTTACAGATGAGAAAACTGAGGTTCACTGAGATTAGGTAACATGTCTGAGGTCACATGAATAGTGAGCTTCAGAGGTGAGATTTGAACCCTGATTCTAAAGTCATTCTTAAACCCTCCACCCTACATTTCTTGGCATCTAAAAGATGCAGGAAGTTATAGGGGAGAAAGCCCAAGCTGTTTCAAACATGGTTACACACTGTTGGGAATATGCCCTGAAAATGTTATCAAAAGTAAATATAATGACAGATCTACTGGACTTAGGGGGTCTGGAGGGCTTGCCCTCTCCCATTCAGGAGTTCCAACTCTGGGCTCAGGGATGGTCTGGGTTCAGTCCTGGGGGAGAATGGGTTCTAAAGAGAAAAGTCATGCTCTTTCTCATTGTCTTTCACTCTTTGGCTCATTTCTAGGGTCTCCCCAGAATACTCAAGGTACAGTGTAGATTAAATATAGGACAGTTATTTCTTTCATGTAAAAGAAATGCTTAAAACAAAAGCAATAACTTGTCCTAGAGGGATTGATTAAAAAATTGGAATGATTCTTAAAAGTAATTAATTTAAATGTAAATATTTACTGAGGAAGTTTAATTAGTTGTATTGATGTGCAGTGTTGAGTTTTTAATAAAAATTTAATTAAGCAAACAAAGTAGGCATGGAGACCATACTACACCATCATATATTCATGCAGCAAAATCCTTCTTTGCCTTTCTGGGTCATATGTTTATATTGCAATGAGCCAAAACACAATTGACTAAAATAATACAGCCCTGATTCCAGAAAGTACTGACGTATGAGTTGGAAATATTTCTGAAAATTACATTTAAAAGAAAAAGGAAGCTCCAACAAGCTGCTACTTTTAAAAACAAAGTTCAAATAATTTTCATTCCTATGTTGTCTTTCATGCTTAAAAAAACAACATTACCTCTGCTTATTAAGATTAAAAGGCCTCTTTTATATTAAATGGGCATGAAATAACATGTATACTATGAAATCTACTTAATAGGGATTATGTTGCAGTTAATGATAGATCATGAAACCTTGAGTGACAAGCTGTGCTTTTAAACATCCATAAGGTTTTCAGTCATTCTTTTTATTAAAAAACAAAACAAAAACAAAACCGCTGTGATAAATGGCAAAGCATTTTATGTTAAGCCCAGTCAAAAATCTCACCGTCTTAATGGCATCAAGGAGCAGGATAAGTTTGAGGACACTGGTTGAACCTAAAGAAAATAAGTTGTAGCTTTTATGTAGGGAGAGTGAATTAAAGGCTCAGGCCAGGTCTCCCTTTACAAACAATATTATTCTTCAGAATAATTCTTCAGAGAGATAAATCTCTGGACTAGATCCTTATTTTGGTGGAGAGTGGAAAGCTTTTTGAAATATGCTCTCAAGCTGAGGAAGGGAAAGGGAAAAGAAGGAGAAGGAGAGGAAAAGAAGGAGAAAAAAGTCACTGGAAGGAAGAAGAAAGGTAGAGGGAGGAGATGGGAGGTGAAGATTTCTCTAAATCCCATTGAAGCTCTCTTCAGTGGGGTTGGACTAAGGAGGAGATGGCTGCGTCTCTGGCAAGTCGGTAGGACAATAGATTAATCTGGAAGGGACCTTAGAGACACCCCCGTAATTTTACAGGTGAGGAAACTGAGTCCCAGAAAAGTTAAGTACCTTGCATAAGGTCACGTGTCCCATAGTTTCCCTAATCTAATAAATACTCCTGATTAGACTAGACAGGGCGACACACAATACAACAAAAAATAACAAATCTTATTCATTTGATATTTCTAGGTTTACTTTTCAGACACTCTGTACTTTCCTCACAACTGTGTGAGATAGGTCTTACAAATGTACCTCATAGGCTTTGGGTTGTCTCTCCCAAATCCACACTCAGACTAGCAGATTGAGTCCCTAGAACTTGATTACTGTATCTATTCTCAGGTCTGTGAGGGTAAACCTGAGAGACTGTGAAATAATATTATTGTCTACTAATATTATTGCTTACTAGTACTCAACTGGTGTGTACCTCCCAATATCAACTGACCAGTTGGTTTCTTGTGAATATCAATTAACCAATTAATATCAATTCATTTTTTTCAAAGGGATATTTACGGAGAAAGTATAGTAAGGACAGTAGTACAAAAAATATCCTCCTGAACCAGGGACAAACTCTTCCTTCTACATACCTATCCCATCTCTGCAAAGAGTAGACTCCAACTTAGAATATCGATCATTTTCCCCCAACCAAATTCACTGCTGGGTCAAGCAGGTTGCTTGGCTTCTCACTGGATTTGGCTGCTGGGTCTAACTGATAACTTTGGACTATAGTCTTGGATATCTGGAGGCTCTTACAATATTTAGAAGCTCACAAGGTTGGAACTTGGTCTGTTTCTGTCTCTGATAGTCAACCATGTAAGATTAAGAAAGAATAAACCTATAGCAATAGAAGAAACAGAGGAACAATATGTGTTCACAGCCACATGGCAAGTGGAGAGGATAGGCAGTCTGTAGGAAACAGAAGGCAGCAGGCCTCTGAGATTTCCACAGCTGCTGCTTCTCTCCCCCACCAAAACAAATAAACAAACTCCACCTTCCCTTCCCTCCCCACTTAAAGCAGTCCTTTCTCCTCACCCACTCCTGTGAAAGCTGCCAGGGAAAGAGAGAGCTTTCCTCTGCTCAAGCCTTTTGTATACACATTCAATTTTGCCTCAGTAGCCAATGAAAGCTTTTCCTCCCAAGTTGGCAAAGAGAAATAATAATAAAGCTGACAAATATATTTAAAATAGAAGGCATTTTGTGCTTGACTTGCTTGGTGGGAGAGGTTTCAAATGCACTTATTTGATCTATTGAGTATTTGAAATGAGATATTTAAAGAGGATATTGCAAATCCTTTTTATGGAGGAGAGAGGGATGAGTGGTACGGATCTCTGATTTCTGTAAAGAATTCCTGCTATGGAAACTCCATTCATGCAGATCAGCAGCTCATCAATAACTTTGTCTGAGAGACTTTCCCGGGGCCACAGAGATGTTAAGTGACCTGTTAAGGTCATGTAGTCAATATGTGTCAGAGACAGCATTTGAACTCAGGTGTTCCTGACTCTAAGATCAGTCATCTCTACACTATTCCATGCTACCTTACTCCAAATTATTTACCCATGTGGTAGGATCAAGTGGATTTTTTAAATAAATTTTTTTTTGGTGTAGTCTACACCTCAAGGCCATCTTTATTGGAAGAGTTTGATTACTCAATGCTCATGCCTGTGTTGAAAGCTATGCTGACTCAGTAACCCAGTGTTCCCAGCCTGGCTTGTCAATCAGTACTGGGGGAGGTGTCATTCAGTCTGCAGCTTTTGTATTACCCGTTATCCAGCATGTATCCCTATCTGTTAGCAGCTCATCTCCTACCTTTTAAACTTTGCATACAGGCAATTGGGAAGGAGCTGAGACACAATTTTCCATCCCCTTTTATTGATGTGGACTGATCCAAATTGTCTTTCTCTCATCACAATAGTTACCAATAAAAGCTGGCTCCATCTTGAAACCCTTGGTGATCTCTAGTGATCAGTCCACAAATGTGTTGTTACCTTGATGCATTTTAAATAAACTTTTAATTCTCTTTTTCCTGAGTTCTGCTTTGTTTATCAGGGTGAAAGCCCAAAGAATTTTCCTTTTAACACCTACATGAGAGATTGGTGAGAAACTGGGAAAGGAGAGATTGTGGTCTTCTGGCTTCCAGCTTTGAGAGAGAAGACACATGGTTCCAGATTCTCTTCGTGTCCCTGAAGGGAGAAAAAGACTCTGGAAAGAAGGAGCTGGCACCTCAATCAGGCCCGTGTGCTCAGCTTACTATACTAGAGACTTCAGCCAATTTTTCTTTGGGTGAGATCTGGGACTCTATCTCTGTCTTTCTCTCTCTGTCACTCTGTCTTTGTCCGTCTGTCTTGCTTGTGCTGAGATTTCTCACGTGCACCGGGAGAGTTTCTTCACTCTGTGTATCGTTTGGTATATATTTTCATGTACTTTCTCAGTTGTCTGTTTATTATTGGCTTGGATAAATAGATTTATTTTCGATTTGCCTATGTGGCTTGAGGCACAACTTTCTGGTTAAAGGATAGCAATTGGAAGTTCAACTTGAACCTAAAAATTATTTCCCCTAGACTAATAATATTTAGGGGGTGGAATGATATAATTTTAGTCCAATACTGTCTCTCTCAGAGAAGAGCATAGTGGCCAGTCTCTGGCCCAGCCTCCTGCTTCCTTCCTGGCAGGAATCAAAGTCTGCCTTGGAGGAGGATTGGGGAAGGGAACAAAGTCTAGAGATATCTATTCAGGCCTCCCAGTGATCCACGAGCATACACATAACCTACATGGAAAGAATAGCTTGCACATTGGTATCTCTTTTATGTCACTAGAATTTCTTCTAATATCCCTCCTCCTTCCCTCTCCCATAGAGTCATCCCATGTAACAAATATTATTTTTAAAAAATAAGAGACGGGGCGGCTGGGTGGTGCAGTAGATCGAGCACCGGCCCTGGATTCAGGATGACCTGAGTTCAAATCCGGCCTCAGACACATAACACTTACTAGCTGTGTGACCCTGGGCAAGTCACTTAACCCCATTGCCTAGCCAGAACAAAAACAAAAACAAAAACAAAACAAACAAATAAAAACAAATAAAAAATAACAGACAAAAACTCCTGCAAAACTTTATTGCATCAAAAAAGTCTGAAAATTTATGCAACGTATCGTACCATCAGACCTCTCACTTCATCAAAGGAGTGAAGTGGGGCATGACTTCTCTTATGGCTTTTTTGGAACCATACTTGCTCTTTGTGATATAGCATCATTCCCTTTTGATCCTTTGTGATTGTTCTTTCCCTTTACATTGGTGTAGTCATTAGGTATATTGTTTTCTTGGCTTTGCTTACTTCATTCTTCATCAGATCATGTCAGTCCGTGCTTCTCTGCGTTCATCATATTGATAGTTTCCAACAGAATATTCCACTACATTCATCCACCACCATTTGTTTAGCCATCCCCCAATGGATGGGCATCTATTTTGTATTTGATTCTTTGCCCCCACAAAAATTGCTGCTATAAATATTTGGGTGTACATGGTGGGGGGCGTTCTTCTTATCACTGACCTCCGTGGATTATATAACATATTGATTTTAATCTATTCTTGCTCCAGTGTGTGTTAAGCCAGTGAATCCAGGCCTGGTGACCTGTTATTCCTACTTGTAATTCTTTGCTATGTTTTCTCTGCTCTAGGAAGTCAGTAAAACTTTGATCAAAATCTAAGCTTTTGATATACTTGTAATGATATTAATCAATGCTGATCTCCCACTGACCTACCTGCAATCATTAGCTGGGGATGACATCATCCCTTCCACATCAGGAGGCCTCACAGAAGGCAGATGTCAGAAGCTGGTTGTTTTGAACTTTCAAAACAAGTCTTAGTTTAAAAAAAGAAATAAACTGCTTCCTGGGAGGAAAAGAATAAGCTTGAAAAAGTCCAGAACTAAAGCTTCACACCAGGACTTATGTAAAAGCTGCTCCATGTGTGATAAGAATGAAATCAACCAGCAATTTACCCCCCACAAAAAAACAAAACAAAACAAAATTCAGCTGCTATTCTCTGACTAGGTAGGTACCCGGTGATTTGACAGTGATTTCAATTCATTTAAAATTCCTTTACAAGTTATTAATAAAGTGCTCCAAATGACTGTGATAATAGTTGGGTTCATTGTATGTATCCAAAGGGTGGAGCTAATCTACAACCTGGCCACAGTTTGGTAGATAGACCCCGTGGGTTGCCTGGCCACATAGATCTGAGCTGGTTTTCCCACAGTAATATGGCTAGTAAGTGTCAGAGGCCAGGGCAGACGCAGGTCTTCTTGACTTCTAGCTCGAGTGAACGTTTGGGATGGGGTGGGTGGGTAGTGGTAATGAACCTCCGAGTTGTTGGTCTATATAGCGTTCACTGTGAATAATCATTTGTGTTTCCTTGATTGTAAGTTCTAGAGTTCTCCCATTACATTAATTACACATTAGTGGTGATTCTCCAGAGGCTGCACTGAAGTTTACCTTTGTATAACCAGTGAAAAAAGTGCACATGGAGAAAATGAGGAGTGTAAACTCAATTGCGAGCAGAATTGTGTTGTTGTTCAATTGTTTTTTCAGTTGTGTCCACCTCTCTGTGACCCCCATTTTGGGACTTCTTGGCAGAACTGTAGCAGTTTGCCATTTCCTTCTCCAGCTCATTTTACAGTTGAGGAAACTCAGGCAAACGGGGTCACACAGCTAATAAGTGTCTGAAGTCAGTTTTGAACTTATGAAGATGAGTCTTCCCGGCTCCAGACCTGGCACTTTATCCACAGCACTACCTAGCTACCCTGAGAAGAGAATATTTACCTACTGAAAAGAACCAGTTCTTCTCCAGACTTTAGAAAGGCCATTTTCATATGAGTTGAGTACATGTAGAGTGCATAGAATGTTCAAATGGAGTCAAAGAAGACCTGGGTTTGACTCCAACCTCCTCAATAGTTGTATAGTGTCTCCCAGTCTCAGTTTCCTTACCTGTAAAATGGAGATGATAATAGCATCTACCTCCAGGATTGTTATGAAGATGGAGGGGGATAATATATGAAAAACAAGAGTTCTTAATGTTGTTTGTGTCAGAGACTCATTTGACTGACTGATGAAGCCTATGAATCCATTTCCCAGAACAATATCTTTAAATGCATAAGATGAAATACAAAGGATGTTCAGAGAAATGATTGTATTGAAATGTTATAAAAATACTTTTAAAAATAAATTCTGGGATATCAGGTTAAGAACCACTGATGGAAAACATTTTTGCAGACCATAATGCCTATAAAAATACTGGTTATTATTATTACCTGGTAGAAATTAATGTAAACGGAAATCAATACTAATTAGGATAATGCTGGATATGTTAACAAAGAAACATTTTTTAAATTGATTTGGAAATAATAAGAAGAATTTACCTGTATGTTAATATTTAAAAAGCTCTTGGCATTTATTATCTCGTTTGATTGTCACAGCTACCCTGAGAGGTAGCTAGTGTTGGTTTCATTTTATAGATGAGAAGACTGAGGCTCAGAGATGTTATATGACTCTCCCAGCATTAATCCCCTTGGGTTCAAAAGATAGATTCAAACTCAGGCCTTTCTGACTCTAAATTTAGCACTCCACCTATTCCATTATGCCAGGCGATATTGGATCAACTTAAGAATAGAATTTTAAAGAACAAGACATCAACAAACCCCTAGTGTAGCTGCATTATTTTACAGAAGAACTAAGAACTGAGGAGTTATAGCATGTCCAAGACTACCAAAGCAATTCCTTCCTGGAATGGAACTCACACTTTTGTTCAGGCACACATCCTCTTTCCTCTTATTTCAATAGCCTCCTAATTGATCTCCCTGTCACCTGTATTTCACGTATCTAGTCTACCCTTCACAGATGCCAAAATGATATTCCTAAATCTGAGATCTGACCATATCACTCCCTTGCTCAAAAACTTTCAGTGATTCCCTATTGCCCCCAAGGATAAAATACAAATTCCTTAGCTGGGCATTTAAGGTTCTCCACAACATACTTGTTCAGCTGTATTTATAACATTTCTTCCCTTCATGCAGTCAATATTCCAGTCAAACTGAATTGTATGTTCCTTGGACTCAGTCTTCCAAATGTACTTTTGTGCATTTCCACAAGCTGTCCCCATGCCTGTAACTCACTCTTTCTTCCCTTAAGGCTCAGATCAGTTGCAACCTTCTCCATGTAAACTTTCCTGATATCCTTTCTTAGTGCACTCTCTCTGCCTCTGTCTCTGTCCTCTCTCTCTCTGTCTCTCCTTTCTCTGTCTCTGTCTGATTCCTCTCTTTCTCTCCATCTCTTTCTCTTTTTCTCTACCTCTCCCCCTTCCTCTCTCCCTCCCCTCCTCTTTCTCTCCATCCCATCCTCACTTCCTTCCCCGCCTCTTTCCCTCCCTCTCTCTTGCTCTCTTTCTCCCTCCTTCTCTCTCTCTCTCTGGCTCTCTTTTCTCTCTCTCTCCCTCTTTCCCCCCTCTTCTCTTCGTCCCCTCCCTCTTCTTTTCCCTCCCTCCATCTCCTTAGCCCCCCTTTTCTCCTCCTCTTTCTTTTTGTCCTGCTCGTCTCCCCCTCTCTCTTTCTTTCCCTCTTTCCCCTCCTCCTTCTCTTTCTCTCTCTTTCCCCTAGAATTCTGTGTTCCAGCCTGCTCTTGCCCCACTTTATTTCCTACCTTGTATTAGATTTCCTTGTGTTCATGTGGGATCCATCCAGTAGAATAGATGATCTTTGAGGTCAGATACTGTGCCTTACTTCATATTCATATGACCCACGGTTAGCACAGTGCCCTACGAAGTGCTCTTCATGAGTATTTGCTGAATTAGCCTTCCCCTTCCAGAAGAGATGAGACAATGCAGCTCCCTCTCTTCTGTGCAGAGGTGGGAAACTATGGATGAGGAATGTCATATACACTGTCAGACTTAGTGAATGTGTTGGTTAGTTTTACTGACTTTCTTTTTTATTCTTTTTTCTTTATTCTATTTTATTCTTTTATTCTTTACTTTCTTTTTTGTTCTTTGTTACAAGGGATGGCTTTCTGGGTAGGGAAGACAGAAGAATAAACTTGAAAATGAAGGTGGTAAAATAAAAATTATCAACACAAAACATTAAAAAGTTTGTTGAATTGAATTCTGACTCCCAGTTCAATATTCTTTCCATTACACCATGCTGTCTTCTAATTACCTTCTAATCATCCTCTTCTATTGAATACATTAAAAAACCATTTTCCTAACCTACTCTGCATCAAAAAGGAAGTTAATGTACGGTCAAAACAACTTGTTCCTGGTCCATTGCTCTCACCACTTCACCATAATGCCTTATCTCCATTACTGTATGTCTATGAAAGTCCTCAAGCTAAATTTCTTTAACAATATTCTCGAAAAGCTTATATTTATGATACATTAATTCATGAGCTGTCCACAATTCCAATGGAGTAGAAGTGGTCCTGAGTTTTTGAAAGCCTCCCTGCAGAACAAGCTGATTCTTCTGCGCTGGAAAGAGTAGGTACGTCCTAGGCAGAGGCAAGCAAACTGAATATGTGGAAGCTCATCACCAGAAAGTGACTATTACATTATTTGCCCATGGCAGCCCATTAAAGATATGTGAAAAGTCCCTCAGTTCTGCAGTGACTATAGCAAAGTGGTGGTAAGGGGAGGAAGAGGCTAAGACACACACACACACACACACACACACACACACACACACACCATCTATAAACAACTGTTGGTATTTTAAATGTGAGACTGTCATCCACTGACCACACTGACACATTAAATGGACAAGGCAAGTCATACCAATTTTCACATTGTTGTTATCAATCAAACTACTAAACAAAAGGGAGCTGCAGCTAAGGATAACAAGCAAATGAGTTAGATTCATTGTTCATTCAACAGCAATAAGAAAAATTGTATGGGATAATTAGTCATCTTGTATAACAGAGTTTATTAAGAATACTCAAAAAATTACCAGCCCTCCACCCCCACCTGCTTCTTCTGTATTAGTTCTTCTTTCACACCCCATTTTTATGAGATAATTTCTCCTTTTAACTTTTTTCTCACCTGATTTTGCTTTTTAAAGTCTCCCCATCATGCACAACTCAGCCCCAATCTTTCTATCAAACTGTCTTAGTAATGATGACAATTTTAAGGATATTGATAACATTTGCAAATAAGGAAACAGTTTGACTTTAGTGGGTGCCTAATGTTTTCCTTATATTTCTTTCAGATTTTTTATATTGAATTTTCCATTAAATTTTCATTTTAGACTGAAGCTAAATGCAGTTTTTACACCAACATTTGTGGCAGATGAAGAGATAATTTATCATGTCCCTCCAAATTAATTAAATCAACATGTACTTTAGACACAGTGGGATCTTTTCTTCTTTAGCCAACTGCCGGAGAACAAAGATATGGTCTGTCGTCGGATTAAAAAAAAAACAAAAACTAGGATTCTAGAATTCAGACTTTGAACTTACTCTGATGAGCCTTCTCTCCATCAGTACAACTCAGTGAATGTCAATGCATCTAGGTATTTATATATTATATCTATCACTCTGGTCACTAGTCCTGATAAATAGCTTCAAATATGTTCATTAAGTGGGTACTTTAGTTAAAAATATAGATAACTGCTGCTTATATTGATTCCTAAACTGCAGTAAAATTCTCTTTCCCAGTCATCAGTGAAATTGAAAGTCAAATTTCTGGGAACAATGATGTCTTTGCAAAGAGTTGTTTCCTAGCCGTATTTATCCTGTTCTTATGTGGGATTTGTAGTCAAATGTCTTGCCAGAGTGTATCCCCTACTTGTGGAATTTAAGAGGGATTAAAGCATCACATATCTGCAGCTGGGCACTTGGATTATCACACAGCAAACAGAATTGTGACTGGGCCTTCTTCTCTCAAGAAATTTTCAGTCACTAAAAGGCAGATCAGACAACTTACTCAGAAGTCTGGCCAAACTTTCACCTCCAACTATTTGAGACAAGAGTTGTCACCATACTATAGGCTTAGTACTCTCCAATGTAAATGGATTCGCTAAGAAGGTTTTGAAAGGAATGATGTGAGATGCCTCCCAAAGACCTCAGAGTAAATGAGGGTGAACCACTGTGAACAGGCCTAGATAAGGAGCAAACAATTGTCCAATGCTCAGAACTACCAAAATGTAACAGAGAAAAGTAGCCGTGTTCCCTTCCTCGTTAACCATCTGTCTGCTCTCTAGTCAAATATACCTTACTTCCAAATTTCCCTTTCCTGTTAGCATCTCATTCTCTGTTCATCCTGCTTCGTCATCTTCCTTCCCGACTGCCTAAAAATAACTTTCATTCACTTAATCTTGAAAGGTTCACAAAATGTTTTCTTTGAAACAACCCTATGAAATAGTTTATTTAAGCCCTCTCATTTTACAGATGAGGAAACTGAGGCTTAAGAGGTGAAGTGACTTGTCTGAGTAACCTACCATATGTCAGAGCTGGGATTTAAACAGATCTCCTGACTCCAAGGCTAATGAGTTTTGTTTTGTTTTGTTTTTTTAAACTACACTATGTTGCTTGCCCGTAAAAGTCAAAATCCAATTTTAAGTAAAGCGTAGGTTAGCTAGGAGACTGATCTTTCTCAGATGGGTTGAAAAAAATGATACCACAATAACCTTTTCCCTTCTCAGTGGAGAAAGAAGAAAGGAATATGAGTCATATAACACCCAGAGACCTTAGAGGAGGTAGGAAGCAGTGAAAACACGCCTGTGGGTGAATATGTGTGCACACACAAATGTGATGTGGGTCACACTATTGCAGAGGATGAAAGGAAGAGGTTGAAGCTACTGCCCTAGAAAATGAGTCAGCTCTATATAAATTGCCTAAATCGATAGAATCATCTGTTTCATCATGAGTCCTGATTGACTGGCTGTTAATGTCTAAGAAAACTCACCCAGCAAGTACTTGGGCACTTCCTGGTTTTCATGGAGCAGTTCATTGAGTTTTGGAGGACCTTTAGAATGCTGCCTAATAGGGGCAGCTAGGTGGCACAGCGGATAGAACACCAGCCCTGAAGTCAGCAGGACGTGAGTTCAAATACATCCTCAGACCAGTCAACACTTACTAGTTGTGTGATCCTGGGCAAGTTGCTTAACCCCAATTGCCTAAAAATTTAAAGACAAAAAAAAAAAAAGAATGTTGCCTATTAAAGATAGAATTGGAATCACTTGGATGCATCCTCAAAGAAATTCTGAGATCTGGGCCTAGAGTTGGGAAGACTCCCGCTGTTTCAGTCATGTTCAACTCTTCATGACCTCCTTTGGAATTTTCTTGTCAGAGATACTGGAGTGGTTTGCCATTTTCTTCTGCTGCTCATTTTATAGATGCAGAAACTGAGGCAAACAGGGTTAAGTGACTTGGTTAAGTGCTAGCTATTGTTATCATTTTATATATATATATATATATATATATATATATATACATATATACATGTGTCTATATACATGTATATTGAATACATATAATTTATATACATACGTAAATGCTATGTAAAGTTCACTGTTTTGGGTGACTAAGAAATCACATCAACAATGCCAAAATACACCGAAGTATTAAAGAGGGGGGCCATTGAATCCAACTTTCTTTTGAACCATTCTTTTCTCAATATCTGGCCTTGCAAGGCCAGTTTGAGCTGCCTGGTGCTCTGCTAGCCTCCTGTCAACCTTCATCCCCTCCCCACCAAGCCACTGCTTCAAGACTCAGAGAATAAGCCTTTCTCCATATCTGGGAATGACCATGTTTATGTGGGGTCAGCCTATCAAAACTTTTGATGGGAGAAAAACACAACTTGGTGACTGGTGAGCATTTCTGTCCCACTGCTAGGAACGTTTGATTCACTCCTCTGTGATTTTAGGGAGAGCACCAGAGCTGCTCCAGGCCCATAGCCACTAATGGCGTTTATTGGCCCAATAATGATATCCTATCTGCCAGGCCTACCAAGGCTACAAATATTTTCTCTATAATGAATAATCCAGTACAAGGCTGTGGTTCCTGACTCCATTAGTGTTAACCTATTTGCACAAGCATTAAAGTGTTTCTCACAATGATTAGTACAAGGCTTCACAAGGAAAGTTAATGGTTTCCATAATGCAAAAATTGACCCAGAGGGTTGTGGTCAAATGAGGTTACTTTCCCAAAGTTAAAAGCCTTCTTGAGTGTGAGGCAAGTGGTAATTAGTGAGGGTTTTTTGTCTTCATTTCAGATGAAAGACTTTTATAGAACAGGTTCTCATTAGTGTTTCTTTTTTTATTAGACTCCTAGAGGTCAGGACAATAACACTTCCCTGGGCATTAGGAATCTGGACTTCCTTATTAAACTTGATGATGTAGTCAATGGAGATTGGGGTGGGGATGTTTACTAGTACAGTGACACAGGGGCTAGATTTGGAGTCAAAGGATGCCAATTTAAATCCTGGATATATAACTATATTGTTGTTTAGTCGTTTCCAACTCTTTGTGACCCCATTTGGGGTTTTCTTGGCAAAGATACTAGAAAGGCTTACCATTTCCTTCTCCAGCTCATTTTACAGATGAGGAAAATGAGGCAAATAGGGTTAAGTGACTTGTCCAAGGTCACACAGCTAGTAAGTATTGAGATAGGATTTGAACTCAGGAAGATGAGTCTTTCTGACTCCAGGCATGCTGTTCTATCCACTGTGCCACCTAGCTGTCTTGGCTTTGTAATTTACTACCTGGTTGATCTTGGGCAAATAATTTAACAGTTGTGGGCCTCAGTTTCCTCATCTGTAAACTGAGGAATTTGGACTGAATGATCCTTAAAGTCTCTTACAAATCTAAACCTATGATCCCATGATTTTTTAAATAGTTAAGTGTATAGCAAATGCCTAAGGAGTGGCTCAGAAATAGCACATAATCAGCTTATTACATTTTACTAATCAGCAGTTGACCCAAGAAATTGAAGTGTCTGTTTGATTTACAGTAACTTGCCCACAGGAGACCTCAGTAAGAGTATGTTGAAGCAATGGATGAGTATATCCAGGTATTCAGCATTTTGAGTGTATCTCATGAATTACATGATAACTTTTAAATAAATTAGTTGATTTTTTGGAAGCTTGGTACCCCACTAAAGGGTGCTATGTTATAGCTTAAGTTTGATTTGTGCTTGTCTTCCATCTTGGGACAAATTGGCTAGTAGTGGAAGTTTTCAAATGGATAGAACTCCAGTAGTTTTTAGTGGATTTCAGTGAAATTTGGTATATGAGTATAAGTTATAGAGGTCTACCGTTGATAGAACCATTCATTACATGGATCAGGACTAGAGAAAACATTTGTTTTATTGATTTATTTATTTAAAATGATGGCAGCCATTTATATAGTACATTGATATTTATATTGGTATTGATATTTATAAAGCACTTTACATATGAGATAGACCCTGCAGACATTATTATTCCCATTTTATGGATTAGGAAGGTAAAGTTACTTACCTGATGTTACATAACTATTTAAAGGTCAGAGGCCAGATCCGAACCCAAGTTGACATGTCTGTTTACATAAGTCTAACCCTGTACTTGTGACTACTATAATCAGATTAAAGCATAATTTGGGGATGAGAGTGTAGTGAAAATAGCCTTGGATTATGAATCAGGAGCTTTGGGTGATATTTCTACACCTGCCACTAGAGTAAATCATTTCACTTTTCTGGACCTCCGTTTCCTCATCTGGAAAATGAAAGGGTTGTATTTAATGAATTTACTCAGAGGATTTTAGGGCTGATTACCTAGAAACCATGTAATCCAATCCTTTCATTTTGCAAAAAATGTAAAATGAAGCCCAGTTGACTTGTTCATAGCTAGACAATGGCAGAACTGAGACCAGAACCCCATTCTCTTGACTCCTAGTCCAATGTACTTTCCTCCTCACTATATACCTCATGGTTCTTTCTAGCTCAAAAATGCTATGAAATCTCATTGATACTAGATACCATTTCAAGGGAAGAATTAAAATGCATTCCATGCTCATAATAACACATCTAGTTATAAGGCAGCTTTTCTACCAACTATCGAGTCATTCAGAATTTTACATAACTATATTTGCATCATCAGGGATGATATTTACAAATTGGGGTTGTTTGCAAAACATTTACATTGTTACCTGAGGAAGCAGGTAGAGAAGACAAAATTAAACACCAAAAAGGTGGAGTCTCAACATGGCAGGATTCTTTTGTTTTGTGTGAAAGGAAAATGGAGTTTGAACAATCAGAAATTTAGAACTAGAAGAAATTTTAGAAGTAATGACGTCCAACTCTCTCATTTTACCAATGAGAAACTTGCATCCTGGAGACGTTATATAACTTGCCCAGTGGTTCACAGGTAGTAAATAAGAGGTGGGATTTGAATCTGGATTTTCTGCCCCTCAAACTATTTTTAGTGGATTTCAGTGAAATTCAGTACTTGAGTATAAGTTACAGAGATAGATGAGGTCCACAGTTCACAGAACCATTCCTTACTGGGTCATGACTAGAGTAAACAGATATACTATGGTGAAAGCAACAGCTGAAGAAGGATGCCCCAGGTACATAAATGTCATATGTGTATACAGTTGTTTATAAGTATATCCCAAGGAGAACCAAGGCAAGATATTTATTGTTAAATTGGTTTGAAATTTAACAGCAGCTAAGTGGCACAGAAGATAGAGTGCCAGGCCTGGAGTCAGGAAGACCATCTTCCTTAGTTCAAATCTGACCTCAGACACTTACTAGCTGTGTGACCCTGAGCAAGTCACTTAACCCTATTTGCTTCAGTTTCCTCATCTGTAAAATGTGATAGAGAAGGAAATGGCTAACCACTCCAGTATCTCTGCCAAGAAAGCCTCAAGTGGTGTCACAAAGAGTTGGACACGACTGAAAAATGACTGAACAACAACAGCAAAAAAAGATCATCTGTGGTTTTGATAGAAAAAAGATGACTAAAATGCATTCCAGAAAGTTTGCTCTTACCACAATTGCATCTCCAATCCACAGTTTGTCTTTCAGAGAGTTGCAAGACACACATGATTCTTATGAAAAGCAGACCCTGTGATTCTTTGCAGCTTTAGCACCTACTCCATCAGTTTTCAAGGGAACTTGTCTGCTATTCAGCAGTTCCTTGATTTATAAACTCTCCAAAGGTCATGAAAGCTGGTTCTCTGTTCACTTCAAACGCTGACTGTCATGGTGCCAATCAGTGGGGACGCTCAACGTGTGGCCCATTCCATTTTATTCAGATTCATTGTCCTTTCATATTATGAGAATACAGGTCTTCCACATACCACAATTGATAACATTGAGCTCACATAGCTTATTGTTATTTCTTGCATTCAGGTTTTAGAGACTAATAGTTCGCTGCTGAGAAGCAGCATGGCATACTAGTTAGAGTACTGTGCTCAGGGTCAGGAAGCCCTAGGTTCAAATCCTGAATTTGACGCATATAAGCTATGTGACCTTGGCCAAGTCACAATCTTTTAGAGTTCAAGACAACTCCCTAAGACCATATGTTGTTGGAGGGAAGGCAACCTGCAATTAGTAAGAGTTTTCTCACTGGGGACTTTCTCATATCAATGAAATCACTGGTCTAGTTCTTATCCCTAATAATTTGCTGCAGGTCATTTAGGAATGCAGGTAGCTCACTTACAATGCTGGAAATCAGCTATCCTTTCTAAGTGGCTTTATGGATGTTAAAAGAAGTATTAGGCTGCCTACAAACTGAAGGTCTATAGAGCTGTTGTGCTGACCTCATTAACTGAACGTGAAACCTGGACAGTCTACCAACACCATGCCAGAAAATTGAACCAATTTCATTTGAGTTGTCTTAGGGAGATTCTGAAGATCGTCTGGCAAGATAAGGTACCAGACACTGAGGTCCTTTCTCAAGCTAAATTGCTAAGCATTCAAACTCTAACGTAACTCCTATGGCTAGCCACGTTGTTCAAATGCCAAATGTACATTTGCCTAAAAGACTATTTTATAGAGGGCTCCCAAAAAGCAAGAATTCACTTGGAGGTCAGAAGAAATGATATAAGGACACTCTAAATGTCTCTCTGAAGAACTTTGGTATGGTTTGTGAGACCCAGGAAGACACTGGCACAGGATCGTCCAGCATGTCATACCCACATCAAGGAAGGTGCTGTGTTCTATAAGCAAAGCAGAATTGTGGTAGCTCAAAAGAAATGTGAGTTGTGCAAATTTAGAGATACCTCCCTCCCAAATGGTCAATGGATTATTTGTGCCCAACTTGTGGCAGAGCCTTCTGAGCTCACATTGGTCTGATCAGCCACAGTCAGACGCACCGTACTGTGACTCCAACATGATGATGCCTTTTGGGTCCTCTTTGAGTGTGAAGGACAAACAACAATGGGTGTTACACTAACTCATGTTTATATGCTACTTTCAAGTTTACAAAGCACATTCCCCCCAGCACCCGATTGAGACAGGGGAACAAGTATTATAATCCCCATTTGACAGATGTGGAAAGTGAGACAGAAAGGTTAAATTATTTGCCTATGATATCATGGCTAGTGTTAGAGAAGGATTCAAGACCAGGCCTCCTCACTCCAGAATTTTTTTTACAAAATCTATGTAGCCTGTAAGATGTTTATTTAGTTCAGTTATTGACTAGTCTGACGTTCCACCCAATTTTATGAAAAAGATCTGAAGTGGATAGGTGCTGAGCATCCTATTACAACAATTTGCATCAGCAATAAGCTGGGTCAAGTGTGACTGGCCTTGCCAAGCTGGAAGAAGAACATTTTATTGGCAGCGCTTTCTATTTAGTGGAAAGAGAATTGGTTTTAGAGTCAAAGAACCTGAGTTTGAATCCCATGTCTACTAAATAATAATAGCTTGTGTTTATATAGCACCTACTATGTGTCAGGCATCATGCTAAATGCTTTACAGATGTTATCTGATTTGATACAACAACTCTGAGAAGTAGGTGTCATTATTATCCCCATTATATAGTGAAGGAAACTGAGGCAAACAGAGATTAAGTGACTTGCTCAAGGTCACACAGCTAATAAGTGTCTGAGGCTAGATTTGAGCTTAGATGTTCCTGAGTCTAGGCCCACGCTCTAACCATTGGGCCACCTAACTGCCTGTAAGATTTAATACCTCTATGACTTTGGGTAAGTAATTTAAACTCCCTAAAACTCCATTTCCTCATATATTGGACTATTTGAGTGAGCTCATGGTATAGTGGAAAGAATAGTGGATTTGGGACATGAGAACTTGGATTTGAATTCTGACTCACTAGCTGTTACCTTCAGCAAGTCTCTTAAACACTTTGGCCTTTAGTTTCTTTATCAGTAAAATGAGGGGGCTATGTTTCTAAGGTCCTTTCCAGCTCCAAATCTTATGAACATAATAATATTGATGTTATTGTTTCTTCCCTGGAAGTGAATTATGTCAATTCCATAATCAAGATTAAAATTAATTTCTATTCATAACAGCTTTGGGTTCTCCATGAAGTTAGGGTTCAGATCAGCATCAAGGTAAAGGTTAGTTTTCCCTCTTTTTGATTTGAAAACCCTATAGAGCTAAGAGATTTAAAAGCATCCTCTTTGATGGACTTCTTTAAAGCAAACAGCAGTTCTAAAACTAGTGACCTCTCCTCCCTAGGGTGAAGGAAGAAGGCAACCTAAAAAGATTATTTTTATAGCTACAAAAGCTTTTATTAGTCAGCATAAGGGATACCAAAACTGTCATAGAATTGCACCATCATCACCATCTTCCTGGAGCAAGCCAAGAAAAGTGACTGCTCTCCAGGATTGGAGGGGTTCTGGCTAAGACCCTCTTGGGCCAATTAGAACTCAGTTATTTTGTCAGGTAACTAGCTAGGCATTAATGTCTTTGAGGGGACCTGTTTCTGGCTTGCGGACTTCAAAATTATGCTTCTGCCTCTGTTTCATCTTGGAACCACCTGCCTGTAGTGCCTGTGGCCAACTCACCCTGTAATATCCAACTATCCCTGCAGCCTTTGTAAGACCTGTCCCCATTTCCCCTTGAAGAGTTCTTCTTGGGGCCTCTACTTTGTGGAGGGGACCAAACTCACCTGCACTTCTCTGTCTGCCCTATTCCTGACTTAAGGACTTCAAAAACCTACAATATTATGCCCCAATGTCAGGTACCTTCATTATATCCTGGCTTTCGTGCCCCTCCCCCTTCTTTTTAGCTCCTTTTCGTAGATTTTCTTTTCCCACTAGAATGTAAGCTTGTTGAGGGCAGGGCTGCCTTTCTTTTTGTTTGAATCTGTATACTTGGTGCTTAGCACAGTGCATGGCAAATAGTAAAGTAAGTACTTAATAAATACTTGTTTCTTTCCTTCCTTCATCCACTGTGCATATCTGTACTAAGTCCCAGAGGACTGAAGGGATAAGGGAGATTAGAAAAGACACCAGATTTTCTAGGGTTATTTCACACTACTCTGTCTTCATGCATTCTTTGTTCCAACAAAATTGACCTAGATGAGGTTGCTCAGTTTCTGCATTCCGCCTCTGTCCTGTGTATGCACATGCTGCTTCCCACCCCTGCAACGTGCTACCTCATCACCTTTACAATTCCTAGCTTCCTTGATCAGCTCCTATGGGAAGTCTATCCTGAACCCACTAGCTATTAATCTCTCTCTTCTCATATTATTGGGGATATACTCATGCATTTTCATGTTGTATATTCCTAATAGAATGGAACCTCTTTGAGAGCAAGGGTTATTTCCCATTTTGTTTATTTATCCTCAGTATCTAGCACAGTCTTTTGGATATAGTAAGGGAAATACATGCTTCTTGTATTAGAATAGATAGTGGGCTTTGAAAACAGAGTGATGGTGTGGAGTCTTAGAATGAGCACTGTACTGTCTGAGATGCCTTTCATGAGACTCAGTCTTTACTGGATCATCAACCCTTTGCCATTCAGGGATGCTACTAAGTCCTGCCACAAAACCACATGCAAAGGAAGGGATTGCACAAACACACCCTCCCTAGATGTTTCTCTGTGGTTTAGTGTATTTAGTGCAAAGGGAAAGAGGATTTTCTCAGGAAACTCAGATACGTTGGTACCTTCTTATGCTCTAGAGGTTCTTGTGGAACAATCCCAACTACCAAAATTGGCCAACCTGTTTTGATCTACTAATTCTAGTAAGAACCTTGCTGTTTAGTTGCTTTTCAGTCATATCTGACTCTTCATGACCCATTTTGGGATTTTCTTGGCAAAGATACTGGAGTGGTTTGCCATTTCTTACTCCAGCTCATTTTACGGATGACAAAACTGGGGCAAACAGGGTTAAATGACTTTCCCAGGGTCACATAGTTGGTAAACATCTGAGACTGGATTTGAACTCAGGAAGATAAGTCTTCCTGACTCCAGTCCCAGCCCTTTATAAACTGTGCCACCTAGCTGCCCAGCAACAGCACTATTGCCTCTTTAAATATCCTCAATGATGCCCACCTCAGACACCACCCAGCTGTAGCGGATCTATTGTCAGCTGCTACCATCATTGCTGAACCAGCCAACTAATTTCAGCTTTGATACAATTACTGACTATGGTGCTGACACCAACCCTGGACCTGAGTAATGCAAGTATAATTATCCCCATTTTACAGATAATCACCTGAAGTTTAAAGAGGTTATATAACTTGACCATGATCCCTTAACTGTCTTTTTTTGGGAGGGGGGGAAGCAAAATAGACAAACTATTAGCTACTCTCATAAAAGAAAGAGTAAAACTAAATCACCAATCTCAAAAATGAAAAATAACTTACAATAAATGAAACAAGAAAATTATTAGAAACTATTTTGCCCAATTATATTCCAGCAAAAAATGATAGCAAATGTTATGAATGCACCTTTACAAAAACAAAAAATACTAATATTATCCGAGGAAGAATCAAGAATTTAAACAATCTAATTTCAGAAAAAGAAATTGAACAAATCATGAACAAAATCCCAAAGACAAAAAACAACCTAGGAGTAGATTGATTTACAAATGAATTCTATCAAGCATTCAAAAAATTATATATATAATATATAGTATATATACATACACATACATATATATGTATGCACACACACATATAAATTTATATAATTGTTTTCAAAAATAGAGAAAGAGAGCATCCTACCAAACTTCTTGTAAGAGACAAATATAATCCTGATACTTAAACCAAGAAGAGAAAAATCAAATAGAGAAAATTATGGAACAATGTCTCTAATTAACATCAATGAAATATATTTAATAAAATATTAACAAAATGACTATAGCAAGATAAAAATGTTTATACTCTATGAATAAGTTGTATTTATACCAAAAATTGCAGGTTTGGTTCTACGTTAGGAAAAACTATAACCATAATAGATCATATTAATGACATGACAATTAAAAAAATCACATGATCATATCAATAGATACAGAAAAATCTTTTGACAAAACATCTTTTTATGTCAAAGCACAAGAAACTTAGGAATAAATGGACATTTCCTTAATATTTTAAACAGTATTTATTTAAAAAGTAAGAACAAGTTATCAGATGTACTGGAGAAATATTAGAAATCTTTCCAGTAAGATCAGGGGTAAAGAAAGGATGCCCACTGTCACACTATTGTTTGATCTAGTTCTAGAGTTATTAGTTATAGTAATAGGACAAAAAATAAGTATAGGCAAAGAAAAATCAAAATTATAACTTTTTGCAAATGATGTGGTTTACTTTGAGAATTCTAGAGACTCAATTAAAAGTAATCAAAGCAATAACTTCAGTAAAATAATGGGAAATTAAAACTATGAATCCATCCCCCTTTCTGTGTATTACCAACAAACTCATCCTAAAGAGATAGAAAAGGAAATTCCCTTCAAAATTATTACAGGATGTACAGAATATCTGTGAATCCACTTACTAAAACACCCATGGGAATTATATGAACACAACTTCTCTTTATAGAAATAAAGAAATACTTAAATAATTTCAGAGAGATTAGTGATTATTGGTTGGATTGTGCTAATATCATAAAAATGGCAATATCACAAATTAATTATAAGATTCAGTGTCACTACAATCAAGCTACTAAAGAACTATTACTTTTTAGAACTAGACAAAATTATAACAAAGTTCAACTAGAAGGACAAAGGCTAAGGACAAAAAAATAAAACTCAAGAATATCAAATGAAATGATGACAAAAAGTAAGAAGGAAAGGGGCCTAGAGGTACCACATCTCAAACTACAATATAAAGCAATAATTATCTAAACTATTTGGTACCAGTTAAAAAATGGAAAAGTTGACTGATAGCATAGATTAGGTACATAAGATCCAGAAGTAATTGAATGTAGAGGTATAGTGTTTGAGAAACCTAAGGATACCAACTTCTAGAGTAAGGACCTTTTATTCAATAAAAACGGTTTGGAAAATGGGAAAGCAGTCTAGCAGAAATTAGACTTAGATCAACATCTTAATTTCCTAATAAATCTCATGAACAAATTAAGAGAATGGAAGGATCCATCTCTATGCCTACGGAAAAAGGAAGAGTTCTTGGAAAAAAAGGGATGGAGAGGTTCATAGGAGACAACATTAAAAATTTTGGTTATATAAAATTAAAAAGGTTTTGTACAAAAGAAACATAGTTATAATTTGAAGTGAAAGAGCTAGAAAAAAATCTTTTAAACATCTTATTCTGTTAAAGGTCTGAAATCTAAAATGCATTTGATACAAATAAATAAGGGCTAGTTTTTAATAAACAAATGGTCAAAAATATGCCGAGGTCATTCTTAGAGGAAGAAATCCAAATTATGAACAAATACTTGAAAAATTTCTCCAAATAACTAATCACAAGAGAAATACGAATTAAAACAACTCTAATTTTCAGTGGGAAAGATGACAAAAAATGAAAACAAAAATTGTTTGAAAGGCTGTGGGAAGACTAGTACATTAATGTAGAGTGGAGCTGTGAATTGATCCAACCATTCTAGGAAACAATTTGGAACCATGACCCCAAAGTCACTAAATTCTATGTACCCTTTGACCCAGTAATAACACTATTAGTCATATATCCCCAAAGAGATCAGAGAAAAGGAAAAAGGACTAATATGCACAAAAATATTAATAGCAACACTTTTGTTGTAACAAAAAAGTAGAAACAAAGGAGGTATCCATCTATTGGGGAATGTCTAAACAAATTATGGTCTTTGAATGTAATGGAATATTATTGTACCATGAGAAATAATACAAGGAACAGATTCAGAGAAAACTGGGAAGACTTATATGAATTGACACAGGATGAAGTAAGCAGGATCAGGATATATAATTAGCACAACATTGTAAAATAAAATAAGTTTAAAAAACTAAAGAATCCTGATCAGTAAAGTGACCAAAGATGACTACAGAAAACTGTTTCCCACCTCTTGGTGGAGAGGTGATAGATGGTGGGTGCAGAATAAGATATGCATCTTTAGATAGACTATTACACCACAAATTTGTTTTGCTTGACTATAGTTTTGTTACAAGGGAACATTTTTATTTGGGTGTGGGAGAGTTGAGGCAGAGGTGGGTAGATAGTGATAATGATACAAAGAAAGAAAGGAAGAAGGGGAAAAAAAGCATAACTGAAACATTTCAAAAATACGCAAAGAAGACAAGAGAGAAGGGTTGAGGTTTACACAGACAAATAGGGCAATGCTGGTACTACTATATTAAATTTAATAGTCAAGAAGAGAAGGAAGACAATGAAATGGAAGAAGAGGTGAAACAAACAATGGAAAGTTTATTGTCAGTGAATTTATACAAGGAACAAAGAGAGAGAAAACAAACTCTGACTAGTCCCATTCATTTGATTGCATGACTTTTCTTGCTATCAAGTTCAGATTCCCCCAAAAATCATTTTTTTAAAAAATTAGGCAATTCTAGTTTTTCTTCGCAACTGCCATATTGTGGGAAGAATGAAAAAGGAAAATATGAGTAATAATTTTTTATAATGTACAATAAGCCTGGAAAGGTAGATTGCAGCCAGATTTTGAAGGTCTTGAAATACCAAGTGGAGAAGTTTATATCTGATCCTCAAAATAAGAGGGAACCACTGGAATTTCTTGAGAAGGGAAGTGGCATGGTCAAATCTGTATGTTAGAAACATAGATTTGGCAACTACATGGAACATAGATATTCGAGAAGAGAGGAACTGGAGCCAGGGAGACCAAATAGGAGATTATTGCAATAGTTTTAGCAAGAATTAATGAGCGCCCCCAGCTTCTGGGATAAGAACTCACTATTTGACAAAAAACTGCTGGGAAACCTGGAAAAGAGTACGGCAGAAACTAGACATAGACCAAAATCTCACACCATACACCAAAATAATGGGTTCATGATTTAGATATAATGGCTGATACTATAAGCAAACTGGGAGAGCAAGGAATAGTTTACCTGTCAGATTTATGGAGAACAGAATTTATGACCAAACAGGAGATAGAGAACATTACAAAATGCAAAATAGATAATTTTGATTACATTAAATTGAAAAGTTTTTGCACAAACAAAGCCAATTCAACCAAGATTAGGAAGGAAGCAGAAAACTGGGAAAGAATTTTTACAACCAGTATCTCTGATAAGGGCCTCATTTCTAAAATATATAGAGAACTAAGTCAAATTTATAAGAATACAAGTCATTCCCCAATTGATAAATGGTCAAAGGATATGAACAGGCAGTTCTCAGATGAAGAAATTAAAGCCATCTATAGTCATATGAAAAAAATGTTCTAAATCACTATTGATTAGAGAAATGCAAATCAAAATAACTCTGAAGTACCACATCACACCTATCAGATTTTCCAACATGACAAAACAAGTAAATATTGGAGAAGATGTGGGAAAACTGGAACACTAATGCATTGTTGGCGGAGTTGTGAAATAAGCCAACCATTTTGGAGAGCAATTTGGAACCATATGCAAAGGGCTATAAAAATGTGCATACCCTTTGACCCAGCAATAGCACTTCTAGGGCTATATCCCAAAGAGGTCATACAAATGGGAAAAGGATCCGCATGCACAAAAACATTTATAGCAGCTCTTTTTGTGGTGGCCAAGAATTGGAAATCGAGGGGGTGCCTGTCAATTGGGGAATGGCTGAACAAGTTGTGGTATGTGAATATAATGGAATACTATTGTGCTATAAGAAATGATGAGCAGGTGGATTTTAGAAAAACCTGGAAAGACTTGTGTGGACTGATGCTGAGTGAAGTGAGCAGAACCAGGAGAACATTGTACACAGTAACAACCACATTGTGCGATGACTAACTTTGACAGACTTAGCCCTTCTCAGCAATGCAAGGATCTAAGACATCTCCAAAAGTCTCATGAAGGCAAAATGCTATCCTCATCCAAAGAAAGAACTATGGAGTTTGAATGCAGATCGAAGCATACTATTTGCCATTTTTTTCTTCTGTTTTGTTTTGTTTCCTCTTTCTTGTGGTTCCTCCTATTGGTTGTAATTCTTCCTTACAACATAACTAGGGTGGAAATATCTTCAGTATGGATGTGTATGTAAAGCCTATATCAAATTGCACAAGGGAAGAAGAGAGGGAGGAGAAAATTTAAAACTCAGAATCTTGTGGAAGTGAATGTTGAAAACTAAAAATAAATTCATTAAAAAATAAAATAAAAGACTATTTTTAAAGTGTCAAAAAACCTTTTTAAAAATTTTTTTAAAAATTTAAATCACTGTAAAATGTTATTACAGAAGGTAATTAGTGTCCAGTTAGACCATCTCATCCAAAGGCAGATGGTTTCTTAATGCACTGAGCTGGAGAAAGTACTTTGCAAATCTTAAAGGCCTGTAGGAATGGAAGTTCCTATCATTATAGGCTAATGGAGCTTATGATATTTTCTCTTCAAATCCAATGCCACAATGCCATATTTAATCCCAACTGGCCTTGGCAAACCCCAAACACTTTCCTTCTGAAGCAGCAGCATCACCATTCTTCCAGAAGGCTAAAGATACCTATAGCCTCACGGCCCCAGAGCTACCACCCCTTCTTTTTTTTGCCCTAATCTCCATACACATGAGGGATAGTGGGGTATAGCTGGATGCTGAACTGGGAGTGTTGAGACAGCACTCCTGGCCTTAGGGAGCAGATAGTGGGATTGAGAATATAAAACTGGTCTGAGGGAGTTAGGGAGAACTAAAAGCTGGAAGTATGAGGAAAGGGATACGGAATCATCAAAAAATATTGCCAGGCTGGAGAGGGCCACTGAGATGTTACATATCACAAAAATAGGAACACACAGGCACAAATATAGAATGTATAATAAAAACACACCCTCTCTCAAGTGTCTACTATGGGACAGCCACTGTGTTAAGGTATTAGAGATACAAAGACAGAAGTAAGACAGTTCCTGCCTTCAAGCTCTTTGTAGATAACATGTGTGTATGTATATGTATGGATATGTGTACACACATATACACACACAAACACACCATGGTGTCCTAAGTCTTAGTGCAGTTTTGAGCTTTATTTGCTTAAATAGTAAATAAATAGTTTCTGGGATACTCTCTGCTTATGTGTATGTATGTATGTATGTACATATATATTTAAAACATATACAAAATGAATACAGATGTAATGTGGGTTGTACAAAGGATGTGAAGATATTCCCTCCTTACTTCCCTTGACCACATGTGTGACTCAGCATCTGGGTCCTTTGGGAATGATTAACTTCCTGGTTGCTGCCAGCAGTGTGGTGTCTCATCAGTTGAAAAAATTTGTTGCTTGGGTATGAGGCAGAAAACCCC
Source organism: Vombatus ursinus (assembly GCF_900497805.2). Classification (NCBI taxonomy): domain Eukaryota; kingdom Metazoa; phylum Chordata; class Mammalia; order Diprotodontia; family Vombatidae; genus Vombatus; species Vombatus ursinus. The sequence goes on along the minus strand of NW_020954590.1, from coordinate 39,989,692 downwards.
AAGTGGTCCTTTTGTCCTCTCCCATCCCCACCTTTAGACAGTGTTCTCTTCTTTTGACTCGTCAACAGTCATCCTGAAAATCTGAAATTTCCACTGAGGGAAAGCAGCCCTAGCATCAGATGGCCACATGGCAGGTTGAATAGGGGATCTGATTAGGTGAGCATGTGCCTGAGCTACTTCATCTTATTTCCTTTCCTTGAGTAGGTGATCAACCATCAGCATCAAAATAGAAGTATTAAGGCTTGAGAGTGACTGAATTCTAGAGGTCCAGAGGGTTATCAGAGATCTGCCTCACTTAAATCCAATTCACTTAGAAGTCAAGCTGTCACCCTCCCCACCTCATTGGTCTTCTTGGAGAACAAAGGACCAGCAACAGCAACAAACAACAATGATGCCCATAGGGTACGGCAGCAAGGTGAAATGTGTCATGCTTATTTAGCAATCCTGCTTTACATTGTTAGGGTTTAAGCATCAGCTTTCTAAGAGAGTATAATAGAGGTTATAACTTAAATTACTGAATCCTGTTTTAAGTTCTAGCAATGCACATTGTAAGACTTTTGTATCTATGAGTATGTCATTTGTTTGTAGGGACAGGTATGGGACAGCCACTGTGTTAATGTATTGGAGATACAAAGACAAAAGTGAGACAGTTCCTGCCTTCAAGCTCTTTGCAGATAAAGTGTGTATGTATATATATGGATTTATGTACACACATATACACACACAAACACACCATGGTGTGCCAAGTCTTAAGCTTTAATTGCTTAAATAATGAATAAATAGCTTTTGGGGCACTCTCTGCTTATGTGTATATGCATATATATGTATATAATTAAAACATATGCGAAATGATATATATATATATACACCTGTTTTACACTGTTCACTGAGTTTCTTTTTTATTCTCATTTCAGGGAGACTTCCTAGACATGAGACAATATCTAAGTGTTAAATAATTTGTCCCTAGGGAGCACTAAGGTTGGCGTTTAAAAGCAAAAAAGTAAGAGAAAATGAAGTCTAATTTTTTTATTATAGAGGCCAGGCTCCTAAAGGACTGAAAGCAATCTGAACCACATGCTTGGGTCCAGAGCACAGGAATCTACTAGTGGAGAGGGACAGGGTGAAGTGTTTCAGCCTTCTGGGCCCAGAAACAGTACTACACAAGGTAGGAAAGGTACTAGAAACTGGAAGTATCAGGAAAGACTTCGTGTAGAAAGTGGAGCTTGCGCTGAGTTTTGAATGAACGGAGATTCCAAGAGGTGGAAGTGAGAAGGAACAGCAACAATGCAGGCTTGGAGAACAGCTAAGGGCACAGACGCTGGAAATAGAGTGCCCTGTGTGAGGACCAGCAAGTAGACCAGTTTTGCTGCACCATAGCACTCGGGGAGGGAAATAATGTATGTAACATAGTAGAAAGAACCCCGGATTTGGAGTTAGAAGACCAAGATTTCAATCTTGACTCTACTACTTTCTACCTGGATGCCTTTGTCTCCCAAGACCTCGGTTTACTCATAAAATGAAGGAATTGGACTCAATGATCTCGAAGGTTCTAAGTCTAAAGTGCTCTGATTATATCTACCTGTGCTTCACCTTCAGATAGGAAATGTTTATCCAGGACCCCTCCCTCCCAACCCCTTTACAGGCTGTAAAAACCCTTCCTGGATCAACAGTGGTCACTCAGCTCTTCAAAATATACCAAGCCAATAACAGAGTCAATCCCTCTCCTCCTTCCCCCTCCAACTTTAACACCTCCCCAACATCCCTCAGTTTCTGAGCACTCGATCCCTCGTAATGGAGGCCCTTAGGTGTGTTTTTCAACGATTTAGGAAAGTCGTGGTTGGAGGGAAACAGTAGAGGGATATGGAACAAAGCGTGGACATCGGCCTTCAGAATCACATATGCATAACCTTCCTCCACCTCCACCTCTTTCACCTCCCCCGCACCGAGCCCAGAGCTCTAGGAAGACACTTGTAAATAGCCAGACTAGGCAGCGGGCTGGCTGAGGAACTGAACATGCGCACAGAGCCGCCCGAGCGTCAGGAGCAGAGGAGAGGCATAGAGCAGCGACGTTAGCAGTTTCTCTCTTTTAGGAGCAGGCGCCAAGGGTGCAGCAGGCAGAGGAAGGCTGGGGTGGCTGAGGAATGGGAAAGGAGTAGGAGATGGGAAGGATAAGTGAGTGTGTGTGCAAGTAAGTGCTG
>NW_020954590.1:39960960-39987484 GCF_900497805.2 Vombatus ursinus | reverse complement strand
AGCAAGAGACAAACGCGTTGGCGGCCTCAGCAGTAACAGCAACAGCAGAAGAAACAGGGAAGAGGGGGCGAGCGCTCTTCTCTTTGGATTAAGGGGGAAAGAAATCTATGCTGTGCTGTTACAAAATAACTTGAGCCTCAGCATCAGCTTGACTGGGGAGAGGTAAGAGAAGAGTGAGGAAGAGAGAGCGAGCAAGAGCTAAAAAGAGGGAGAGAGAGAGAGAAAGAAGGGGAGGAGAGAAGAGAGAGGGAGAAAAGCGGGGGGTGGGAGACGGAGAGAGAGAGAAAAGCAGAGAGAGAGAGAAAGAGAGAGAGAGAAGAGAGGGGAGAGGGGAGAGGAGAGAGGAGAGGGGGGGGGAGCAGGAGCAGAGGGAGGCAGGCGTCGGAGAGCTCCGCTGGGGGCATCTTTTCACACGAGCAGACCAGTGCTTAGAGAGGAACAGAGGCTACAGAGGAGCTGGAGAGCTGGAAGGGCGGGTGGGAGGGGGTGTCGCAGCCTGGGCTGGGGGCGCGGGGGGGTGGGAGGCTGATCGAGAAACAGAAGTGATGAGAAAGCAAGCAGGAGGGTTGGAAACCAGCGCTGCTGCTACTGCGTTGTACCAAGAAGACGAGGAGGTGGAGGATTGCCGCTCCTGCCCCTGCGCCGGCTGCGATTCGTCGGGGATTCAGAGGCTGCAAGCGCTTGGCATTCCCTTGCTACAGCGGCCCCGGCTGCTTCTGCCCCTGTCCCTCCGCCTCCCGTAGGGATCATGGAGACCGTGAACTGCACGGGAGGCAGCGGCAGCAGCGGAGGCACTGACGTGAAGCAGCCACCGCACGGCCAACACCATCCTCGCCACCACCATCATCACCCGTTGGCGGAGAAGAAGCGGCTGCACCGCACCCCCTCGCCCGCCAGACCTTTCTTGAAAGACCTTCATTCTCGGGCTCCGGGTCCAGCCCCTGCCGCCTCTTCTTCCACCTCTAGAGCTCCGGCGACCGCGCCGTCAGCACCCAAATCCCCGAGTCTCTCGGGCAAGGCGCATCCTAGTCCATCGCAGGCGCCGCCGTCCCCAGGGCTGCTGGCCACCCAGAGCCGCCTCTCCCGACGCAGTGGGGGCGGCCAACTGGGAGCTAAGGACAAGGGGGTGGGAGCCGGGAGCAAGCAGGGAGGCAATGCCAAGCCCTCCCCTTGCAACAAGAAGGCAGCCCGGGCGCCAGCGGGAGAACAGCCGTCGAAAGCTGGAAAGCAACAGCCGCAGCCTCCGCCGCCACTTACAGGTGGGGAACAGGGACCCGCTTCTGCTAAAGGCCGTAAAGGCAAGCGAGGTTCCGGGCCCCAAGGGACTACAGCCCAGACTCCGGCCCCTGTCTCGCCTCCCGTTGTCTGCTCCTTGACCAGCCCAAGCCACTCAGCCCCCACTACCCAAGCCCCCAACTTCTCTGGCTCCCTGGCTCTGGGCTCCCGCAACAGCCACACAGACAGTAGTTCGGACCTGTCAGATTGCGCCTCTGAGCCCCTGTCTGACGAACAACGCCTGATTCCGACTGCCAGCAGCGATGCTGAGTCGGGCACCGGCTCCAGCGATCGGGAGCCCCGAGGAACCCCTACCCCTAATCCCAGCGGGAAAGCGGGACCTCCTAGCAGCCCCGAGCCCCTTGGACCTCAGTACCCTTCTTGTGCCTCCCCCGGGAGCGGGGGCGGCAGGGCCAGTCCTTCAGTGGCCCCCCCTGGTCTGCTAGGGCCTGGAGTGGGGGAGGATGCTGGGGGGCGAACCCAGCCTAAATCGACCTCCGGGAGGGGCGGCCCGGGAGAAGACGGAAAAGGGAGGCCTGGCAGCGGCGGTACCAACCAGGCACCCAGCCCGTGTGAGCTGCAGCAGCTGGTGCTAGCGGAGGAGGAGGAGGAGCTGCTGCGGGAGATGGAGGAACTGCGCTCAGAGAACGACTATCTCAAGGTGAGCGGGGCCGAGGAGAACAGGGCTAAGCTTGTAGGTTGGTGGGAGTGGGGAGCTTGTTGATCACATCCTGGCCCCTCAGAGCTCCTCCCTCCCAGCCCGCGCTGCTTGGTGCGGGAGGGGCGGACTAGCAACCACCGCTCAATTTAAAAGGCTCCGATAATCCTTCCTACTCTACCCTACCCTACCCTCTTCTCTTTTCTTTTCCCTCTCCTACACATCCTAATACTTAACTTGGGCAGAAAACTGTGGAAGAAGAGAGTGGGGGGAGCTCGGGGGTGGGTAGATGGGAATTGCTCTTGGCAGGTTTTCTAAACCTTTTCATTTCTCTTCTTCCTGGCCTTCTGCTTCATGCTAATACATCTTCACACCCTGGACAGTTGTATTAGCATTTCCCCATAAATTAATGAGCAGCAAAATCACTGCAGGCCCTCATTTCTACCTGGTTTAAAAAAAAAAACAGAGAAAAGGAAATTTGTGTTCACATTCTATCGGGGAAAATATATATTTGTGTTCCCGAAAGTAATTGCGGATTAGAGGTAAAACCACTTGTAGGTTTTAGCGTTTCTATGACGAGGAGACTTGCAGACCAAGGATCGGCCTTCAATGCAGATACGAATTGTACCTGTGATTTTATTGGTATGGAGAGCTTGCTAGTGAAGCAACTCTCTCTCCCGAGGCAGGTCTGCACTTTTCTCTGCATTCTCTGCCTAGCGGCACTGAGAGGTTAAGTGACTCACCTAGAGTCACACAGCCAATATGTGTCAATGGAGAGCCCGGAATCCAGATCTTTCTATTAACTAGGATAGCACTCTATCCACTTAGCTGCAGAATCCCCCATCAATAAAGGAACACTCTGCTCTGATCCGGCACAAGGATGAACAGACTGAAAGGAAGGATGCAAGACCAGGGCCGGTGGTGGTGTTTTAACTAGACAAACCGTGTAAGGAAGCCTGGAAGCCTCGAGTATCACAGGAACTGTGAGACAGTTGGATTTAGTTGGTGTGTAGTTATGAGAGGAACCCCAAAGTTGTATTTTTCTTTTATCTGCCAAGAGAAGCTTCTGTTTTCTGTTACACACAAATACTGCACTTTCCAGGGAATAGCCACTTCCATCTGCCCCCAGCTGCTGTATCTTTAATTTCCCCCCCTGCATTGTCTGAAAATGGAAACTGCATAACAATAGTCCCACAGTTACTCTGTATAATAGCTTATAGTTTGTCTCTCTGGCTTTTCACAGAAGCTGTTAGGGCCTGGCCTTCAGGAAGGAATATCTAAATAATAGTTACTGAAAGCAGGGAACATTTGCATAACCAGCCAGTCTGAATGCTATTTAGACAGTAAAAAGATGGAAAAAAGAGGAAATAAAGATTTTGTTAATATGATCTTTGTCAGTTGCTTTGGACCTTCAATTTATATTACCAATAGCAGAAATAAATACTGTGATCTTAATATATAATCTTCCCAATCCAAAAACGATCACCCCACCCCCATCCCATCTAATCAGACATTCAATTAAATTTTTTTCCCTAGTAGCAGTGATTGCCTTGCACTGATTCATCCACACTCTCTGGAGCTGTCTTATAAACAGGGACATATATTCTCAAGACAGCTTATATGTGGCTGGAGACAATGTTTCAGTCTAAACAAAAACAGAGTGGAATCATAATGAACTGGAAAGACTGCAGAAATGGGAATCAGAAGACCTGGATTTTCATCCTAATTTTTCCATGAACTGGATATGTGACCATAAATAAATCACATAATCTCTCAGGGCCTCAGGATCCCACTCTAAAGGGATCTTTATGGTCCCTTCCAAGTCCCTAGTCTATTAATTAACTTGTCCATACATGTATTAAATCTACCAAAATGGACCTTTTAGCAGGTGCTTTAACCAAGTGAGTTAAATAATGATAATCTTCATTAATATTAATGAAAAAAAAGGAAGAGTATGGAAAGTGGGGCTCTGAGAGCTTAGGGGGAGAGGTGTCAAAAGGGAAGTTAAATGATTAATAAAAATATATATACCTCTTTGTATTGGCCACAAGGTGAAGTTCAAAAGGTAACAAGCAAAAAGAATAAAGATATTATATGTCATCTTAACATAAATACTGAACTTTCTTCCTTCTAAAATTTTTTCAGGATTGGTGAGCCCTAAAAGCACACAATCGTGAGAAAACCCATTTTCTTTTAAAAAAAAGATACTCACCCTTAGTTCTTGGTTTTTAAAAGAGTCAGTTTTCCATGATTTCAGGATTCATTTTTGGGTATTTATTTTTTGTGTCTTATTTTGGACATCTTTGCTCTGGTAACTTTTAGTATAGTTGATTCTCCCATGACTGCAGTGTAGCCATCCATTTCTAGGATGTCTGGTCTTGTCCAGGGACAAGCACTAAGGATAGTCTTTTGGGAACATACTAATTTAAAAAAAATTTTTTAGTTATTTGAACTACTCCCAATACCAACTTTCCTTAGGGGCTTTTGTCTTCTTTCTAGTTGGCTACCTTATAATGAACACTCTAGGCAGGATGTGTACAAATGGCAGGCCAGATCCCAGAGGAAATGGCTAATTTGTTGAAAATGATGTACTCTCTAAGGTATATTCCAGGACCAGCCATGACCATCCATATGACCAATTTCCCATTATCCCCTCTGCATAGAGATGTAGGGGTTTAGAGATCTGATAGTTAGTTGTGAAATGAGAACAATAATATCATATGTGCATTTTAGTTAGACTTTTTGTTAATTCAAAGGAGGAAAAAAAAGCTAAATTTAGGGAGAAAATACAGCCTTGGGAAACTTTCTAAAGGTTTCTAAAATTTGCTTCTCCAAATCCGATACTTTTTGCTATGCTACATTGTCTCTCATATAGAAAACTATCATTTTTTCAAGTATTCTACATAGTTGTCCTTTGTGAGACGGGTTCACAATGAGTATTTGTCTATTAGCACATTATTTCGTAGCAAGAGTCCTATCTCCAATGAACTAGCTGTGTGATCTTGGGCAAGTCAATGGGTTATAATTTCCCCAACTATGCAATTGGAGAGTGGCTGGGCTAGATAACCTCTTAAAAAACCTTCTAGCTCTAACATTCTATGATTCTGTGATTTTAGTAGAACACTCTTGGTCAATTGTTTTTGTTTCTTAGCCTAGAAATTTTAGGCCTGGATATCCAGGAAAACTAAGAGCCTATAAAGTATTGGCTTCTTTTTTGAGGTAGGTCTTGTTTCTATGAAACTATCACAGTGGAGATCTGAAATGAATAAAAACTCATCAAGTAAAAGAATGAAACCAACAAACCCATAGAAAGAAATCTTATTGGGTTAATAAGTCCAAATGCAAGACAATTTTAAAAAACCATTTCAGCTAGCTCTAATTTTAAAGTGACAAATGTGCCTGTGTGCACTAAGTCCCTGAAGTTTTTCTGGGTTAGGTTGTACTTGATCCAAGAAAAGAAATCCCATGTCTCTAAATAGGGAAGGAAAGCTTATCAAAGTATATGTACTATGGGTAATAATAACAATAGCTAATATTTATGGAGTGTCTACTACGTGCCAGGTGCTGTGTTAAGTACTTTACAAATATTATCTTATTTGATCCTCACAACAAAATAAGGCTTAGGAAGGTTCAGTGCTTATTATGTCCGTTAACATACTAACTAGTGCTTTACTTTCTCATCTGCTTTTCATGGTGGCTTAAGCACTTTGTGTTTATGAGCATATCTAAGAAAAGCTGCCAATGCTACTTCACCATGTGCTTCCACCAACAACCCTTTCAAAGAATGGCCTGTGACAGTGCTTATCTTATATCCTTCAAGCATGGTGGAGTTTTTTGTTTGGTTATTTGTTGTTTTGTTTTGTCCTTGCTAGGGACTGACCCTGGCTTATCTAGGGTTAATCTGTTCTAGCTATGATGGTGGATGAAGTTGGATACAGGAAAAAAATTTTTTTTTTCTTAAGGGACTCTGCTTTCTACAGTAATTCTAGATGTAGTAAATAGTCATATAACATGCAGGTCCACAGAAATCTATCCTATGTTTGAGGTACTTTGTCATTCTCCATCCATTCAAAGCCTCAAACCCCAACTTGTTTACTTTTATTAACCCAGTCTCTCTCTCTCTCTCTCTCTCTCTCTCACACACACACACACACACACACATGCATCTATACACACATATTTCAAACAAAAGACCTTGAGTCAAACAGCATAGCAAAATTAATGATAAAAACATTCCTCCATCCCACAAAATAGTATTCACAGGGGTATTCTGTCACACAAATTGCCCCAACACTAGTGGGAGAGGGGACATACCTTGAGGATCACCTCATACTACCAATCTACTATGGCTTATGTTTTCTGATGATCATAGGAATGTAGATTTAGAGCTAGAAGGGGCTTAGCAGTAATTGAATCCAACTCCCTCATTTTGAGATGAGGCACAGAGAAGTTAACTGACTTGTCCGGAGTCACAGTTAATTTCTAAGGCAGATTTTGAATTCATTCATGTCTTCCTGACTCCATGTCCAGTGCTGTATCCAATTTGGTATGCTGCCTCATGTTATCATACTACTCTCCACTGGATTTTTTCCCACATCTGTTCTTTGCTAGGTGTCTTTGCAAAGCCACTTCTGGATTCTGCTGTCATGTCTTGCATTTTCTGATGATGTAGGAGCAGAATCATGTGCAGTAAAAAAAAAAAAAAAGTGCTAGACTTGGAGTTAGAGGATGCATGGTTTAAATTCTGGCTCTGTGACTTAATACAACATCTAGATGATGCAATGGCTAGAATGGCAAGCCTAGAGTCAGAAAGACCCGTTTTACTGAGTTCAAATCTGGCCTCAGACACTTACTAGTTGTGTGACCCTGGGCAAGTCACTTAACCTTGTTTGCCTCAATTTTATCATCTGTAAAATGAGCTAGAGAAGGAAACAGCAAACCACTGTAGTGTCTTTTGGCAAGAAAACCCCAAAGGGGGTCAAGAAGAGTCACACATGACTGAAAAACAACAAATTTGTCACTTAATGTCTTTATAACTTTGGGTAAGTCAACTAACCTCTCTGAGTCTTTATAACTTTGGGTAAGTCAATTAACCTCTCTGAGTCTTGGTTTTCTCATTTATGAAATGAGAGAGTTGGACTACATCAAAGGTTCTTCACCTGGGGTCTATAGACACAATTCCACAGATTCTGTGAACTTGTATGAGAAAAATTTTACATCTTTATTCTCACTAACCTTTGACTGAAATTTAGCATTTCCTTCGATTTTGAATGTTGGCAAGAAACTTTATTCTGAGAAGGGGTTTATAGGCTTTGTCAGACTACTAAAGGGGTCTATGATGCACAAAAAAGGTAAAGAACCTCTGGACTAGATGATCTCTAAGATCCTTTCTGTATCTCTCTATAATTCACACTCCTGCTACCCTCCCCCCACCCCAGCTTTTTAGCTCATAGCCCCAGGCTATCTTTGCTCTTTGTGATGCAGGTACCAGCTAGCCCCAGGTAGTATATCCTTGAATTATTTATTTTTTCAATTTTTTTTTATTGCTGTCCTCTGTTTCTCATATCATCATAGTTATCCATAAAGTATCCCTCCTTCTCCTAGAGAGTCATTTCATATAACAAATAATGTTTTTAAAGAGGAAAAAATAAAAAAAGAGGAAAAAATTAGCACAATTGATTGATATATTGAAAAAGTCTGAAAACATGAGTATCTGTGGATCTCTCACAGAAGGGATGGTTGGGGTTGTTCTCTCATATTTCTTCATTTGAGTCATGCTTGATTTTTATAATTTGGTTACATTCACTTTTGATTTTTGGATGTGTGGTTGTTCTTTCCGTTTACGTTGTAATTATTGTATATATTGTTTCCTTGTCTCTGCTTTCTTCATTCTGCATCAGTTCATGCAGATCTTTTTATGCTTCTCTGTATTCATCATATATTTAATTTCTATAGCGTAGTCATATTCCATTACATTCATGTACCATGATTTGTTTAGCCATCCCCCAGTCAATGGGCATCTACTTTGTTTCCTATTTTTGCTATCACAAAAAGTACTGCTTTAAATATTTCGGTGCACATGGGGACTTTCTTTTTACTGATGGCTTCCTTGGGGTATAAGTTCAGTATCAGAGTCTCTAGTTCAAAGAGAATAGACATTTTAATCACGTTATTTGCATAACTCCAAATCACTTCTCAAAATAGTTGTGCCATTTCACAGCTCCACCAACAATGTATTAGCGACTATCATTCCACAATTCTTCCATCATTGATTATTGCCATTTTTTGTCACCTTTGCCAATTTGGAGGGTATGAAGTGAAACCTCAGAGTTGTTTTGATTTGCATTTCTTTTTCATTAATGATTTAGACTTAGAATATTCTTTTATGTGGTTGTGAATACTTCACAATTCTTCTTTTAAGAACTTTTTTCAAGTCCTTTGACTTTATTGGGGAATGACAGTGTGTGTGTGTGGGGGGGGGGTTTGGATAGCTTGGATACCAAACTTTGTCAGAGAAATTTTATATAAAGATTTTTTCCCCACCTTTGACCACTTCCCTTTTTATCCTAAGTGCACTAATTTTGTCTGGGTAGAAGCTTTTCAGTTTGATGTAATCAAAGTTCTCTTTTTTTTTTTTTGTAATTGTGTCTATGTCTTGTTTGGATAAGAATATAGCTCCTACCTATGCCTATGAGAAGTATATGATATGCATCTCTTCTAATTTTTTAATAGTATGATCTTTAATATTAAGGCTGCGTATCCATTTAGAATGAGTTGTGGAATATGGTATGTTAGTCTAAGCCTAATTTCTACCAGATGGCTTTCCACTTTAACTAGCAGTTTTAATCAAATATAAGAAGCTTTTTCCTAGGTAAGTTGTGTTTTCTACTTTATCAAACACCGGGTTATTGAGTTCCATTGTTTCTGATTTTGTCTTGTCTAGTCTGTTACACTGATCTATCTCTCTATTTTTTAACCAGTACCAGGTGGTTTTGATGATTGCTGCTTTATAATATAGTTTGAGGTCTGAAAGTATATTTCCCCTTCATTCCTATTTCTTTTCATTTTTTCCCTTGATATTCTAGATCATTTGTTTTTTTTTCCAAATGAATTTTGCTATTATTTTATCAAGTTCTATAAAGTGTCCCCTTGATAATTTGATTGATAAAACATTAAAAGTGTAAAATAATTTTGGTAATATTGTCATTTTTATTATATTGGCATGGCCTAGCCATGAGCAATGAATATTTCTCTAGCTACTTAAGCTGTTCTTTCTTTCTTTTTTGGCTAGGCAATGGGGTTAAATGACTTGCCCAGGGTCACACAGCTAGTAAATGTTATGTGTCTGAGGTCAGATTTGAACTCAGGTTCTCCTGAATCCAGGGCCAGTGCTCTATCCACTGCACCACCTAGCTGCCCCTATTCTTTATTTCTTTAAGGAGCACTTTGTAATTGAATCATTATTCCTTTTATGTGCTTGAGTAGGTCAATTCCCCAGATATTTTATGCATTTCATAGTTATTTGGAATGGAGTTTTCCTTTCCATTATTGCCTTTAGTCATTTTAAACATTTTTTGAACTCTTATGACTGCCTAGGAGTGTCTCAGACTAAACTTTTAAAGTGATAAAATTCCTTTTAATGTCTTTTTCCTTCCTTGATGATAATCATGGTTTAAGCAAATCACTGGAGCCTGGAGGAAAAGAGTGCAAGGGGCTGGTGACCTTTTTTCTACTTCTGCCTTCCTTTCCCCTAACATCAAATCATAGGACTTCTTGCACAGTGTGTCCGTGGTCCCACTTTACAGCTCCTATTTTCTTACTATCGTCTTTGAATTAAGTGTTTCTAGGCGTCAGCCAAAGGGGGTTTGGTCAGTGACTGTGGAGGGTCCTCAGAACTTTAATGGTTACAACTGCAGTTGTGCGGACAGGAGCTCAAAAGCTCCATATAGTTTAGAGCAGAGACACTGCCAGGGAAGCATGTGCCTGTATGATGTGGTATTTTTAAAATAACCCTCTCTCTTCTCTTAATTCACTGACTCTTCCCTCCCCCTTTCATTTTGCAAAGCAGAAGTTACTCCTGATTCTTTTCTGACAGCTCCTCTTTCCAAACCTAATCTGTATTAGTCATGTGAAAGAATAGATGTAATAATCTGAGGAGGCAAAATCATGTTGATCACTGGAAACTCACTGAGTTCATCAGCTGTTGGAGTGAAATATCAGTTTGGTAAACAATGGTAGCAGGTCCATAGGTCTTGTTAGCCACAGCTGTGACTCTGTTCCAAACACTTCCATTGTCCAGGGGGAAATGAAGTGGATTATTTGTATATTACAAGAGACAATAGTTTCTGTCTGAAGCTCCCAGCAGAAAGCATTATTGTAACACTGACCAGATGACTATCCTCTGTCTAGATTGTGTCTATTTAAAGAAAGTTTACTGAAATAGAAAAAAAATTGATTTAAAGCTATGTAATTAAGGCAAAATTTTAATAAAAGCAGAAAATGCTGTGCACAAGAAAAACCAGGGATTTGTTTTTTTTTTTGTTAAAATTTTGTAAAAGGGTAATTACTTAATTATACATTCCCATAAATATTAAAAACACATACATTTTCATTCAGGGTTTTCTCCAATATATAATGCAATGTTATTCTTTTAGTCTGAAATCTATAGTAAGGTTTAGTTTGTAATGTAGGAAGAGAAAGATAGTTTGACAGCTCAACACTTGTGTGATTAGAGGATTTCTTGAGTAAGAAAAAAAATTCTTTTAAAATCAGATTAACCTCTCAACTTGGTAATAGATGACATCTATATACCTGACAGAAGTGATCCTGATAATTTAACACATAAGGAATTGGATATAGTTCAAGTTTTCCTTAGTAATTTCTGTATACACAAAAATGAATTTTTTTTACAATCTCAAAATTGTTTGTGCTCAGTTCAATTAAGTTGCAGATGAGAGGTATTTTTAAGTTTTATGATATAAATAGTTCTACACTCAAACATGTTAACAGGACACTGTTGTAACATTAATATCCTAAAATGTTTTTTTAAATTATCATTATGATCTAAAATACTGTTGATGATCATGCCTTTCATACTGTTACCAATAGTATTTAGAATTCCTTCTATAACCTTTCTAAATGATCCTTAGTAATAGTTTATTTTATACTGATAAGAAAATTTAAAAGGACAAGAAATCATTACTTTAGTCTAAAGAATGACCTGTGTGAAGAATAAAATTTGACATTACAGTGGTCTCTCTTTCCCCTTTTTGATAGCTCAAATATCGTTTGCAATTTAAGTGGAAGAATGATCAACTGACCTACTGTCATCTTGGAGGTATACGTGTAGATTATTGCTTCAGGCATTTAAGTTAGAGTATTAGGTCATCCTGGGTTGGTAGTCCAAATAAGAAAAGGGGACACATTCTGTTAACCCCTCTTTTCTTTGACAAAATTAGCATTTTTAAGACATTATTTGAACAACAGATAATTTTAGGCATTTGGTGACTTGAGTCCCTCTACAAGCAAGCTTTGTGGAAACAAAATTTGTATGCTTTCACAAACATATATATTTTTATTTCAAAGTGTCAATTCATGTTTTCTATATATACTTTTTATTTTGAAATTCAATTAATTTCTATTTTCTTTCCCTTCCACCTCCCCCCCCCATTGAGGAAAAAAATAAAGAACAACAAAACCTTTGTTACAGATAGGCATAATCAAGCAAAACAAATTCCTGCACTGGTCATGTCCAAATAACATATGTCCCTTTCTGCACCCTGACCATCACCTCTCTTTGAGTAGGTGGTCTACATAGTTTTTGATTACTATCTTGGAAGATTATGTCTTTAGTGAAGTTGTCTTCTAGTGGAAACTTGAGGGGAAAGAGCTACCTAGCCCTTTAGTCAAAGTCTCATCTGTCAGCTCATTCCTGAATTTTTTTTTCAGCATTCAGATCCATAGAGAGCACCTGATCATTTCTATGCTAGCTTTCTACCATTTCACTCCACGCAAATGATAGGATGGAAGTGGTAGGTCTAGGTAGAAATTTATGTTTATAAAACTTGGGAGGATTTTGTGGATTGCAAGTTCAGCATGAACCAGGCATGGTGTGGCTGCCAAAAAAAAAAAAAAAAAGCTAATGCAATGTTAGTCTTCATTAGTAGAATTATTATTTTCAGAGCAAGGGCGATGACAGACTCTGCCCTGGTCAGACTATATTTGGACTATTATATTTACTTCTGGGTTTATGGACCAGCTGGGGCAGTCAGGGTAGTGAGGGACTTGGAGCCCAGGCTACACAAGGATTGGTTGAAGGAACTGTGAATGTTTAACCTGGAGAAGACTTAGTGGGACATTAGAGAGGCACTGTCATAGAGTAGAAAGAACACTAGATTTGGAATCTGAGGAATTGGGTTTGAATTCTGACTCAGCTACTTTTACTACTTATTCAACCTTTTTTTGCTGCACTAAAATAATTTTACTTCTCTGGGGCCTCAGTTTTTCACATGAAAAATAGGGGGAGGGTTTGGACTAAATGGTCTCTAATATTCCTTCTAGCTCTAAGCTATGATCCTATGACAAATAGCTATCCTCAATATGTGAAGGACTGTCACAAGGGAGAAAAATGATGCATGTTGTTTGGATCCACAGGATAGCTGATGGCCTTGGCAAAAGAGCAAATTTAGCCATAATGTAAGGTGAATCTCCCAACAATTAGAGGATCTAGAAGTGGGACAGGCTGCCTCAAGAAATAGTGGGTTCCCTTCCCTAAAGTCCTATAAGCAAAAACTCTACGATCACTTATAGAGGAGATGGGACCCTGGGCAAATGACTTGAACTCTATTATCTGTAAGATGGGATTAAAATAGCACCTATACACCAAGGTTGTTGTGAATATCAAATGAATTAACTTGTAAAGTGTTTCCCAAACCTTAAAGTACCTTATAATTTTTAGATATTATTATTGTTATTGCAATGATGATGATGATGATGATGATGATGATGATGATGATGATGATGTAGAACCAGGTGCCTTTGAGGTCCTGTCCAGCTTTGAGACTTTTTTTCAGAGCCCAGCTGTACTTTATTTGGATTAGTTGGAAAAAGCCACAAGAATGACAGAAAGTGAAGGCAATAGCTTTTAGCATCAGCAGTCAGTGGTCATCCTCCCACACTTCTTCATTAAACTCTTATTCTCCCACACTTACTCATTACAACTCTATTTTGAGGCAGGCCACAGAGATTATTTTCTGTCTGTCCAATGTGCTCTTTTGAAATAGCCAAGGTCTCCACTCTTCTTAAAGGTCTTGGAGATACTTTTTGCCTATAATTTAAACTCTATTACCTCAACTATTGTAACATATAAAATATATGTATATATGTTATTGATATAATTTCACATATATAATGTTATAGATATGATTTTATATACATAACGCTTTTAGGAAAACATTTTCCTAAAAATAAGACATATGGAAAAATACTCAGTGGTGGGTCAAGAGATGATAGTAGAGCCCTATATTTATTCTTTCATTGCCTTAACCAGGGTTGGAGAACCTGGGGCCTCAAGGCCACATGTGGCCCTCTAGGTCCTTATATGTGGCACTTTGAGTCCAAACTTGAGAGAACAAATACTCTTAATAAAATGATTTGTTCTGTAAAACTTGGACTGAGTCAAAAGGACACACCCAAGGACCTAGAAGGCTACATGTGGCCTGGAGGCTACAGGTTCCCTACCCCTGCACCATACATTATTACCTGAATCAACCAATACACATTTATTAAGCACCTACTATGTACCTAGCATTGTGCTAGTCATTGAGGGATACAAAGACATGAATGAAAACAGTTCTTGCCCTCAAGGAGTTTATATTCTATAGGGGGAAACAACTGTACACATATAAGTACATAGAAAGTATAATTAAAGTAATTTTTAGGGGGAGGTACTAGCCACTGTGGTCAATTGGCATGTTGTCTTAAATGAATGATCTTAATTAATTTCAAATTTTATGAAATACGAAAAGTAAAAAAAAAATGTTTAAGGAAGTTCAGAGACTTGAAACAAAAACTCACATTCAATAAGTATGATGTAATGGAAAGATTGCAGAACTTGGAATCAAGACACGAGTCGAAATCTTGGTGCTGTTAATCACTAGCACTGTGTGATTGTGGCCAAATCACAGTCTCTCTGAGCCTCATTTTCTCATCTGTACAGTGGTGGTGATGATTGTATTTCCTATCTCACTAGGTTATTGTAAAACCATTTTAATGCATGAAGTGCTACATTAGTGAGATTTGTTGGGAATAGGTCTCTCTGGTTTGTAAAGTGTTTTTCCTAGAAGGTTGCTAGTGCAAGTATCGTTATGCTTTATAAAGAATATTTCTTTAAAAGAGCTCATTACTACTGAATATTGTCACTCACTCAGAAAATATTTTCATGTTCTACTGAAATGCTCTCATTAACTTCAGTATTCTTACAAAAATACAGATGACAACAACAAAAATGCTAAAATTATAGGGAAAATTTGGAATAGCTTGTGTGAGACATTTAAACTTTTCAGATGAGAACCTGAAATATTTCGTTCATGAAGAGCAAGGAGGGTACTTTTTGTCAATCAAGCCAGAGCTTCCTACACAATAATTTTGATAAGAGTTCAACAGTCACTGCTGTTGAAGATTAACTCATTTTCATCTTTAAGGTTTACATGTCTTTAGTAGACATTGTAGCACTTAGCACAGTATCTGGCACATAGTAGGTGCCACATAAATGAGTTATTTATTAATTGCTATATTGGTGTTTTCAAGGAAGTCATCCTTCATTATTATGTAAACTCTATAAAAATTCTTGGAAACCCAGAATGAACAATTTGATTCATTTAATTGTTTAGGAGGTGGTAAAGCTTTCAAAAAATGTCTCTTGTTTGTTTTCTACAGTAGATCTCATTCCAAATAATAGTCAACTAGGTTGGTCATTCTGTGTGATGCAGTAATTTGAACAATGTAGAGGAAGAAAGTTACTATTTTGGAGATGTTTTCTATAAAGAAAATGATGACAATGTTGAACATAGGTGAAATGGAGAACTATCTATATCCCATGGACCTCTACTCCCAACAAGCAACAAGTCATTCTGTAGTTTTTGGTTTGGTTTTGTTTTCCATGAGAACTTTCAATGTATCTTTTGGACTGAACCCTAAGTAAATTTTTTAAAATGCCTTAGTAGAATTTGGTAGTGCCACTGAGGTGCAAAACCTCACTGAAGGAAAAAAAAACTCCTTAAAAATTAGAATTGGTCAAATGGAAGCTATGATGTCCATGAGACATCAAGAAACAATAAAACAAAGTTAAAAGACTAAAGAAATAGAAGAAAATATAAAATATCTTATCTGAAAAAAGGAGACTCTAGTTTAGGCGGAAATTTTCTCTTTACTGTCTACAGATCTCTGGGTTTTTGAATAATGCAAAATTAACAATAAATATCAAGAATCATAGTACAACAGAGCAGCAATGTACAAGTTAATGGTTTAATGTAGCTAGGTTTGTGTTAAGAATTTTTCTCTCAAGAGCCATCAATGGTACACAGATTAAATGAATGGGAATGACAGTTTATTGTGCTCTGGAGGCTTCTTAAGCACTACTAATCCTACTGTGCAAAGAACAAGTTTGTTACTTTTTACTTAATCTCCTTCCTTCCAAAGCTTTTCTTAGTCCACACAGTACATTTGTTATACTAGTTACCACTGTTTTCTAATACCTGAGTAGAATTTATATTTGGAGTATTGGTGCTATTTTGCATGGAGTTGAGAAAAGTAGTTTAGAATTAGGACAACAAAAAATAGTAAAGAAATAGTGATGTATTTGTGTCCTGATTTGTTATTTTTGATTAGGACCTGAAATTTCATACCTGAAGGGGGCTCCACTATTGGAACTCCCTCCACAGATAGAGAATTGTAGTTCTTCTATGTACAGTCTTTGCCTGTGGTACTGAGAGTTTATGTGACTTGCCTATAATCATACTACCAGTATGTATTATAGATGGAACTTGACATGACATCTTTAGAGATGAAGTCAAGATGGTGGAGTGGAATGCTTATTCCTTGTTAGCTCTCCCAACCCAACTAAAGAACTTTATAAAAAGTCATAAAACCCAAAAAAAACCCCAAAAAACAAACAAACAAAAGGAACAGCCAGGTGGTGCAGTGGATAGAGCACCTGTCCTGGACTCAGGAGGACCTGAGTTCAAATCCAGCCTCAGACACTTGACACTTATTAGATGTGTGACTCTGGGCAAGTCACTTAACCCCATTGCCTAGCCAAAAAAAAAAAAAATGAAATTCTGATCTGGATAACAAAAAAACAAAAACAAAACAACTCACTGTGACTCATTTTTTTCTAGCCCAGGACAGCTTAAGAGGACAAAAAGAAAGATATGGAGACATTGGAGCAAGAACTGGTCAGGAGCTTATCATGGTAGAAGCAGCACTGGCTATGGGACTTGAAAGCAGTGACAGCAGAACTAGTAGTCATCCTAGAAATGCTAAACACCTATATACAGTAATGTGTCTAAACACCTTGTTAGAAAGATATGATATGCTAGCACCTGGCATAGGACCAGATGCCATTTAGCAGGTCCTTTACCTATTACCCAGTTCTGGGTCACAATTTCAGGGCAGAGAGGAGTGGTTATAGTCCGCAATCACAATGGAGCCAAGGTCCTACCTGGATAAAGACCAGAGCACAAGTCAAGACGATAGTAACTAAAACTCTCTTTGGATCACACTGGCATGGGAGCACTAAAACCTATATACCACCAGATCTAGCTACAGAAGTTTAGATGATTCTTCCCCCTCAGAAGTGAGCAGAGTCCAACTCTAACATTAAGTCCAAAATCAAGAAATAGTCTGAAAAAATGAGCAAACAACAACAATAACAAAAGAACCTGATAATAAAAATCATATGTGGTGACAGAAAAGTTCAAGACACAAACTCAGAAGACAATGACTTAAAAACACCTGCAATTAAAGCTTCAAAGAAAAATGCAGATTGGAAACAAGCCTAACAAGAATTCCTAGAAGAGCTAAATAAAGAGGTAAAAAAAAATGCGAAACAAAATAAAATAAAATTGGTAGGGGAAAAATTGGGAAAAGAAATGAGAAAAATACAAGAAAACTATATCAAAAGAGAATTAACAGTTTGGTGGTGAAAAAAAAGAAGAAGAAGAAAATAACTCCTTAAAAATTAGAATAGGTCAAGTGGAAGGTAATGACTCCATGAGACATCAAGAAACAATAAAACAAAATCAAAAGACTAAAAAATATATAAGAAAATGTGAACTATCTCACAGAAAAACAATTGACCTGGAAAACATATTGAGGAGAGATCATTTAAGTATCATTAAACTATCTGAAAGCCATGACTAAAAAAAAGACCCTACTCATCATATTTCAAAAAATTATAAAAGAAAATTTCCCAGATATCCTAGAACCAGAAGACAAAGTAGAAACAGAAAGAATCTCTTTATCACCTCATGAAAAAAGTTCCCAAAATAAAAAAATCCTAAGAATATAGCCAAATTATATAGCTCCCAGCTCAAGGAGAAAATATGGCAAGCATCCAGAAGAAACAATTCAAATGCTGTGGAGCTACAGTCAGGATCACATAAGATTTAGCAGATACCAATACAAAGGAGAAGAGGGCTTGGAATATTATATTCAAGAAAGTAAAGGAGTTAGGATCACAACCAAGAATAACCTACTCAATACTGAGTAAAATCCTACATAAGGAAAAATGGCTATTTAATGAAATACAGGACTTTCAAGAATTCCTAATGAAAAGACCAGAGCTGAATAGAAAATGTGACATTCTCAAGAGAAGCATAAAAAGTTAAACTTGAATGAGAAGTCATAAAAGACTTAATAAGGTTAAACCATATTCTTATATGGGAATATGTGAGGGGCTGGGGGCGCAGATAGTTGATAGAGCACTGAACTTGGGATCAGAAAGACTCGTCTTCATGAGTTCAAATCCAGCCTTAGACACTGATTAGTTGTGTAACCCTGACAAGTCATTTAACCCTGTTTGCCTCAGTTTCCTTATCTACAAAATGAGATTGAGAATGAAATGGCAAACCATTCCAATATCTTTGCCAAGAAAACCCCATATGGGGTCACAAAGAGTCAGATATGACTGAAATGACACAATAACAAAATGGGAAGATGATGCATGTTATTCCTGACTTTATCATTATTAGGGCAGTTAGATGGAGTCTACATAGACAGGGGGTTTGGGTATAAGGCAAGGATGAGAAAGAAAGGTTCACAGGGAGAATGGGGGAAGGGAGAAGAATTGAAGGAAATTATCTCACATAAAAGAAGTGCAAACAAGAAAGAATTTTTAATAATGGAAGGGAAAATGGGAATAAGTGGACAATGCTTATACCTCACACTCATCTAAACTGGTTCAAAGCTGGAACAATATACATACATATATATGGGTATGGAAATTCATCTTACCCAACAGGAATTAGGAGGGGAAGGGCTAAGAGAAAGAAGGTGGGATAATTTAGGGGAGATAGTGATCAAAATCTAAACACATTTTTTTTAAGAAGGGACAGAGTAGGAAAAGAGAAGGATAAATAAAAGAGGATCTAGCAAACATAACTGTGAATGTAGATGGATGAAATCACCCATAAAATGGAAGCAAGTAGAAAATAGATTAGAAACCAGAATCCAACAATATATTATTTACAAGAGACACACTTGAAAAAGAAAGACATACAGTTAAAATCAGGAACTGGGAGCAGAATCTATTATGCTTCAGCTGAAGTTAAAAAGGCAGGGGTAGCAATTATGATCTCAGACAAAACAAAAGCAAAAATAGACCTAATTAAAAGAGATATTCAGGGAAACTACATTTTGCTAAAAGGCACTACAGACAATGAAGTAATATCAATACCAAACATATATATATATACCAAATGGAATAGTATTTAAATTCTTGAAGTAAAAGTTAAATGAGTCATAGGAGGAAATAGAGGGTAAACCTATACCTGGGAAACTCAATTTTCCCCTCTCAGGTCTAAATAAATCTAATCATAAAATGAAGAAGTTAAGAAGATGAATAGAATTTTTAAAAAAAGTTAAATATGATAGACCTTTAGAGAATAATGAATGGGAATAGGAAAAAAAAGTATACCTCTTTCTCAGCTGTTTATGGCATCTTCACAAAAATCAACCATCTGTTAGGCCATAAAATGCTGAAAAGCAGAAATATTTAATGCACCCCTTTCAAAGAATAATGCAATAAAATTACATTCAATAAATGGCCAAGGAAGTATAGAATTAAAATTAATTGGAAACTAAATAACCTAATTCTAAAGAATGAGTGAGTAAAACAAGAAATCATAGAAACAAATAATGATTTCATTAAAGAGAATAACAATGATAAGACAACATACCAAAATTTATAGAATGCAGCCAAAGCAGTACCTAGGAAAAGTTTTATATCTTTAAAAGCTTCTATCATTTAAAAGAGAGAAAAAGGAGATCAGTGATTTTGGCATACAACTAAAAAACTAGAAAAACAACAAATTAAAAATTCCCAAGTAAACACCAAAATATAAATCCTGACCCTCAAAGTAGAGATGAATAAAATTGAAAGTTAAAAAATAAACAAACAAGCATTGAACAAATAAATAAAATTAGAAACTGATTGTATGAAAAAATGCATTAACCATTGGCTAACTTGATTTAAAAAATAAAGAAGAAAACTAAATTGCCAGTATTGAATATGAAAAGGGCAAATGCACCACCAATGAAGGTGAAATTAAAGCACTTATTAAGAGCAATTTTGTCTAACTATATGTCAGTAAAATTAACAATCTAAATTAAATAGATAAATATTCACAAAGATATAAGTTGCGGAGATTTTATAGAAAAGGAAATAGAATACTTAAATAACTTTTTCTTAGAAAAAGAAATTGAACAAATCATAAATGAACTCCCTAGGAAAAATCCTCAGGACCAGATAGATTTACAGGTGAATTCTACCAAACACCTAAAGAACAATTAATTCCAATGCTCTGTATAGATTATTTTTAAAAAAAAATTAAGTCCTGCAAATTTCTTCTATGACATAAACATTGTTTTGACACCTATCCCAGAAAGAGGAAAAACAGAGAAAGAAAACTATGGACCATTTTTCCTATTGAATATTGATGTAATGATGGTAAATAAAATATTAACAAGGTGATTACAGCAATATATCACAAAGTTCATACACTATGACCAGGTGGAATTTATACCAGGCATGCAGGACTAGTTCAATATTAGGAAAACTGTAATCATGATTGACTATATGAATTTTAAGAAAAAACAAAAATCATGTGATAATAGATGTAGAAAAAGCTTTTGATAAAATACAACACCCATTTTTATTTAAAAAAAAACATTAGCAAGCATAGGAATAAATGGATCTTTTCTTAAAATGTCTAAAATCAAGAGTAGGCATTATCTGTAATGAAAATAAGCTAGAAACATTTCCAGTAAGGTCAGGATGAAGCAAGAATGTCCATTATTATTCAATATTGTACTAGAAATGTTAGCTATAGCAATGACAAGAAAAAGAAATTAAAGGAATAAGAATAGGCAAAACTAGGAAACAAAACTATCACTCTTTGTAGTTGATATGATAGTATTAGTAGAGAAATCAAGAAAATCAACTAAAAAGTAGCTGAAACAATTAACTGCTTTAGCAGTTGTAAAACAAACCTGCATAAATCATCAGCATGTATATATGTTTATGTTATTTATATTATATATTGTTTATATTATATATTCACAAATATAAATGTGTATATACATATGTGTATATATATATATATATATGGATTTTGGTGGATACATATATATGTGTGTGTATATGTGTGTATATGTGTGTGTGTGTGTATGTATCCACCAAAATCTAGTAGAAAGAGATAGAGTAATCCCATTTAGAATAACTGCGTTGGAAGTCTTCATGACAAGATACACACAGGAATTACATAAACACAGTTACAAGGCACCTTTCACACAAATAAAGAAGATCTAAACAGTAGGAGGAAAATTAATTCATCATGAGTTGGTCAAGCCAGTATAAGAAAAATGACAATACTACCTAAATTACTTTACTTACACAATGCTGTACTAATCAAACAACCAAAGAATTATTCTATAGTACTAGAAAAAATAAGAATAAAATTCATCTGGTGGAACTAAAGATCAAGAATGTCAAGAGTATCAATTAAAAAAAGAACAACAGTGAAAGAAGACCTACCAGAACCAGATCTCAAACTATACTGAAAGGTAGTAATCATCAAAACAATCTGATACTGGGGCCGCTAGGTGGCACAGTGGATATAGCACTGACCCTGGAGTCAGGAGGACCTGAGTTCAAATCTGTCCTCAGACACTTGACACTTACTAGCTGTGTGACCCTGGGCAAGTCACTTAACCCCATTCCCAAAAAAACAAAACAAAAAACCAATCTGATACTGGATAAGAAATACAGTGGTTGATGAATGGAATATATTAGGCACACAACATACAGAAGTAAATGACCAAAATAAACTAGTGTCTGATAAACCCAAAGATCTAAGATATTAAGACAAGAACTCATTATTTGGCTAAAACTGCTGGGAAAATTGGAATACAATCTGGCAGAAACTAGACATGGAACAACATTTCACACCATATAATAAGATAAGGTCAAAAATGGTACATGATTTAGTCATAAAAATTGAAATCATAAGCAAATTAGGAAAGTAGGGGGGAAAGTACCTGTTAGATCAATGGATAAAAGGAAGAATTCATGAACTAAACAAGAGATAGAGAAGATCATAGGAGGTAAAATGAATAATTTTGATTACATTAAATTAAAAAAAAGTTTTGCAAAAACAAGACCAATTTAGTCAAAATAGAAAGAAATCAGGAAATTTGGGGGGCAGTTTCAACAATTTTCTCTGAAGGCCTCATTTCTCAAATATTTAGGGAACTGAGGCAAATTTATAAAAATAAAAGTTATACTCTGATTGACAAATGGTTAAAGTACATAAATTTGCAGTTTTCAGAAGAAGAAATAAAAGCTTATAATAGTCATATGAAAAAGTGTTCTAATTTACTAAAAATTAGAGAAGTGCAAATTAAAACAACTCTGAGTTACCATCTCACACCCATCAGATTGTTTAAGATGACAGAAAAGGAAAATGATAAATACTGGAGGGGAGATGGAAAAATAGGTATACTAATGCACTGTCGGTGTAGCTATGAACTTGTTTAACCATTCTGGAGGAAAATTTATAACTATGCCCAAAGAGCTATAAAACTGTGCATACCCTTTAACCTAGTGATACCACTACTAGGTCTGTATCCCAAGAGATCAAAGAAAAGGGAAAAGGAACCACATGTACAAAAATGTTTATAGTGGATCTTTTTGTTATGGCAAAGAATTGGAAACTTCGGAATGCCCATCAACTGGGGAATGGCCAAACAATTTGTGGCATATGATAGTGATGGAATACTATTGTGCTATAAGAAATGATGAGCAGGATGGTTTCAGAAAATCCTGGGAAGACTTATATGAACTGATGCAAAGTAAAGTGAGTAGTAGAACCAGGAGAACATTGTACATAGTAATAGCAATATTGTAATGATGATCAGCTGTGAAAGACTTAGCTTTTCTGATCAACACAATGCTCCACAACTATTCCAAAGGACTCATGATGAAAAATACTCTCCACCTCCAGAGAAAGAATTGATTAACTCTGAGTATAGACTGAAGCATATTTTCCTTCACTTTATCTTTCTTGCTTCCATTCCCCCCCTCCCCTGCATCATGGTTAATATGGAAGGGGAAAAAAAGAACCACATCTTCTCCAAAGGTAGCTCTTTATCTCCTATGCCAGCTGCCATACCAAATGACTGTCTTTTTATGTATGTGGATTATCCATCTATATTAAAGAGTCTAGGTAGAGTATGGATGAGAAATTAAATATAGCAGGTCAATAAGCCCTCCAGGAGTTTACATTCTATGTGGGAGAAATAATACATAACCAAAAAACATTCTGCTCTTAATAATCAAAATGATCTTGATGTGAAATTGTTTGTTTCTTGTCTGAAAGCTGAGATGTATGTTCTGAAGCAGAAATTGAAATGCATTTAAATGTGGTTCTAACAGTAACAAACAGTTAAATTAAGGTTGTAGACCAAAGAACTTTCATTTCAATTGTGCTTATAGAAGCAAAAGAGTTGCTGTGGAATCGATCCCAGAAATTGACACCTGTAATAATTATCTACTTTTAATATCTGGGGTTATAAGGCTAGACCAAGGCTTTTAAAGACATCACTTTGGATGGCAAATCCCAAAGGCTCCCTTTTATCATAACAGAGGCCAATAAGGCATCAATAAGGATAACTTTGTACATTTAAAGTTAATTCCTAAGCGTGCTGGGTTTTGTTCCTGTAGGCCTATAAAAACCGGTTGGTTTTTTTGTTTTATTTTGTTTTCGATGAAACAGGCTTGTAAATCTGTTTGGGTTGGGTTTGTACAGGATGAACTGGATGAACTTCGTGCAGAAATGGAAGAGATGCGGGACAGCTATTTAGAAGAAGATGTTTACCAATTGCAAGAACTCAGACGAGAACTAGATCGTGCTAATAAGAACTGCCGTATCCTGCAGTACCGTCTCAGGAAAGCTGAACAGAAAAGCCTGAAGGTTGCTCAGACTGGCCAGGTGGATGGAGAGCTCATCAGAAGTCTGGAACAAGATTTAAAGGTATGTGATCAATAGAACCCAAGCATGTCTTCCTGACAAAAGATGTTTTTGTTTTTTCCTGTGGATAGAATCTTGGTTCTGGGAATTAAAAAACAAAACAAAACAAACCTAAGTAATTCTCAAATTTGTGGTTTATGTGATAGCTCTATGTTTTTGGAAAGATTGTTTATGAACACCAAGCTGGAAGTATGTTGCTTATAAGATTTTGAAGTGTAAGGATAGTAATGTTGATGATGATGATAACTTTAGTGAGTGCTTTATGATTTACAAAGCACTTTTCATTTATTGATGATGGTAGCCTGCTCTTTTCAGAGATCTGTCCCAATGTATTGTTGGGTAAACTAGGCTCTCCCTTAGCAAAGCTTAAGAATAACCACAGTACCATTGATCAAGATATATGTACAATGTAAAATTAATGAAACTCATTTTCATTTCTTATAGCACAATAGTATTCCATTACAATCATATTCCACTACAATCATATTCCACAACTTGTTTGGCCATTCTCCAATTGATGGGCATCCCTCAGTTTCCAAGTCAGAAATTCTTAAGCTTTAAAAATTAATATTGTAATAACTATATTTCAATATAAGTGGTTTTTAAAATAATCTTATGTATTTTATTTTATTCATTTAACAATGTTATACTGAAAAGAGTTCTACAGGTTTCACTAGTCTGCCAAAGGGGCTCATGACACAAAAAGGTTAAGAATCATTAGAGTAAATATTATTATAAACACCCAAATTAACTATAAAGGACATATCAAGAAAGATGCTATCTGCATCCAGGGAAAGAACTGATAAACATAAGTATATATAGAAAAATTTTACACGCACACACATATAGATATAGATATACATACTTATTTGTGGCTAATGGTGGCCATCTCTAGGGCGGGGGACGGAGAAGAAGAAAAAAAAAGAAGAAAGAAATTTACATGACAGCTTTGTTGTGTATTCAAAAGGAATAACAAGTTATACATAGTAGACTTGCAGTTTCATGTGCAATCATCTTTTTTAAAATTATATTATGTTATAGAAATGCTTATTTTATTCTATAAATTAAAAATAAATTTAGAAAAAAAAATCATTAGAATAAATAAATCTCAATGGGTCCCAAAATATGATGAAAACACCTCAAGAACTTCCTACCTAGCCTTTTCTACTGACATTCTCCTTCACACACTTTACATTCCCATCAGACTCCTCACTGTTTCCCCAAACATAATTCCATGCTTTTTGTTCACACTGCCCTCTCCACTTAAGATATTCTTCTCTCCCTAGCTCTGCCTGTGTAATTCCTATCCATCTTTCAATGCCTAGTTCAACTGCTATTTTTTCCATGAAGCCATCTTTGATCTCATTCTCCGCCCCTGCCCCTTTCCCAAAGCCCTAAACAAAAAATGATTTCCTCCTCCCTCAAACTACCTTTGTAATTCAGTTCAATTCAGATATTTAGTTATTGATACATATTTCATCTTGCTCCATGAGGACATATACATTGTTTTATTCTTCCTTGTATCCACCAGGGCACTAGACAATGCCTTTAACATAATAGCTGTTGAATGAATGAGCATCTAATGTGGAATACACATGGAATAATTTTGGAGTATGTTAAAAAGGAGTTCACTTTCTGAGGTCACTCGTTAAAGATACCCACAGCCATTTAGCATTTTTAGGTCGTTTTTTATTTCCAGATGGTGCTACAGTCTGACATTCCCATAACATGGGAGGGAGTCTTAGGGTCACCATGTCACAGAATAGAAATCAGAGCATTATTAATCTACCCATGTCTCTCTGGGGACCAAGAGTAGAAAGGGGAATGAAATGATGGAATTCTAGAATTTTTCCTTTTTGTTCTCTCCACTGAACTTCAGAGAGTCTCTAGTGACCCACATAGCAAATCATTTATCTAAAGATTAATTATATATCGTACTGCCTCTCCTTAAAGCTGAGCACTTCTGAGAAATGTCATTTTAGCCTTTCATTATGAGAACAGAAAAAGTTCTTCTCAATTCTATTAAAAGTGATAAAACACTAGCAATCAAAGTACCATTAAATATAATGTGATGGAGATTGGTATTTCTGTAGTTATATTTCTGCCATCTATGATAGAAAAACAGATTCTTCCTCATTCTCTGCTGCAAGGTAAAAATGTTCAACTGATTTTAAATATAAAGTATCTTATACACATATGGAGAACTTTTATCTGTATTTTCTATTTGAATTCCTAATGAATTATAAATGCATATCTATGTATATTCTGTATGTGAATGTATATATGTACATGCATATATACATTTTTTCCCAAGAGGCTTTGGGATGTTCTACAAGGTCTAAATGACTAGTTTTGGTTTTTTTTGATACCTTTTGATAGATGCCATAGCTATTTCTAAATATCCACCTTTCTTCTAAATTGGCCCCTCCCTTACAACTTTCTATAAACATATACTAATAAATATCTATAATTAATAAATCATTTATTATGTGCTAGGTACTGAAGATACAAATATCAATATATATAAATATAAAAATATACACACATATGTATAAACAAAAAATATATACATAACCGTAAAACATATACAAATATAAAAATACATATATACACACACATACAAAAATAAATATATATGAATATAAAATTAATGCAATCCTTATCTGCAAGGAGTCTACCTTGTAGGGGTAGAGGAGAAAGAACATGTTGACATTTAAATAAGGTAAAAGATACAGGTAGATTGATAGGCAGATGGTAGATGATAGAAAATACACACACACACACA
>NW_020954590.1:39954846-39960950 GCF_900497805.2 Vombatus ursinus | reverse complement strand
GATTGATAGGCAGATGGTAGATGATAGAAAATACACACACACACACATACACACACATATATATATAGATATCTATATCTATATCTATATATCTATATATATATATATACACACACACACACACACACATAGTGATTTGAGGATAGGGCAAGTAGTAATTGAGGAAATCAGGAAAGAATTATTGAAAGAGGTAGTAGTAACACCCCTATACCCTGACCCTGCCCCAAGCTGCAAGCTGACAGTGTATTCAATATTTCATTGTAGATCCCACTTCTGTTCTCTGGGACAAAAAAAAATCTAAAATTAATTTATTTGAATTTAAAATTAATTTATTCTTAAAATAAACCCCTTTTCTCCTAAAAATGTAAGGCAGGTAAGGCATAGCAAAACATATTTTGTGTGTGTGATCTACTGTAAAACTGGGTTACAGAAAAAATATCTTTAAATGTAGAGCAGGGTTTCTTAACCTGAAGCCCATGAACTTTTTTTTAATATGTTGAAAACTTTACTTCAATATAGTTGGTTTCCTTTTTAATTTTATGCATTTTATTTTATGTGAAAACATTATTATAAAAGGGATCCATAGGTTTCACTAGACTGCCATAAGAAAGGTGGGGTACAGCCTATGACAAAAAAGAAGTTGAAAATTCCCGATCGAGAGTAACTTTATATCCTGACTAGATTTATAGTTTAATTGTATGATGACTTGTCAGAGAGTATTGCAGAGGCAGTTCACACAGTTGTTAGAGAAGACAACCTCCCAACTTTGAGTATCTATGATCTTGTATTCCATTTTCTAAACTTGTTATTGTTGTTGTTGTTGTTATTGTTGTTGTTGTTGAGTAGTTTCAACTGTATTTGGCTCTTCATGTTCCCATTTGGGGTTTTCTTGGCAAAGATATTTGAGTGGTTTGCCGTTTCCTTCTCCAGTTCATTTTACAGATGAGGAGCTGAGGCAAACAAGGATAAGTGATTTGCGCAGGGTCACACAGCCAGTAAGTGTCTAAGGTCAGATTCAAACTCAGAAAGATGTCTTCTTGACTTCAGGCTCAACACTATTCACTGTGCTACCTCTAAACTAGCACATCAGTACAATAGTTCAAGGTTTTCATAATAGGTTTTTCAGATCTAAATGTTTCCATTGTCTCTTCTGTTTGGTACAAAACAGGGATTATTAATCAGTTTTGTGCCATGAACCCTTTTAACAGTTCATTAAACTTCTGGACCCTTTCTCAGAATAATGGTTTTAAATGCGTAAAATGTAGAGGATTATAAAGGAAACTACTATACTGAAATATGCACATACAAATACAAGTTCATGAGCTTCAGGCTTTGAATCAATGGTGTAAAAAGCAATTCTTGTTCATTCTCTTTGGGAGCTTTTTGGGTGGGCCACATATTTGGCTTATCTTCAGGTTTCATAACCTCACAATCATCATACACGTGGTTCAATACAGGTCGCCAAAGATGTATCCGTCAGACTGCACCATGAACTTGAGACCGTGGAGGAAAAACGTGCTAAAGCTGAAGATGAAAATGAAACCCTACGACAGAAGATAATTGAAGTAGAAATCTCAAAACAGGCCCTGCAAAATGAGCTGGACAAGTTGAAAGAGGTAAGTAAGTGAAGACGTTTGGCAGTCTCACTTTTGATAAGAGATAGTTCGTCGATTTGGTTATCAATATCTGATAACCAAATTTAGAAAAGACAAATGACATTACAAAATGAAATATTTTCATTTTTTCAAATGTTTTCAAATAAAATGGAATATTTTCAAATGGAAAGTAGATCAATAGTTGGTTGTAAGGTGGAACCTTCCATTTCAGATAACTATCAGAGACCTGGGACACAAGATGGTGATCTGTTTTCTTAGGATCTAGTGAATGGGTTATTCATTCTCTGTATTTTCATTAGAATGCAAGCTCTTTGAAGGCAAGGATTGTTTTTGCGTTTTCTTTTTATGCCTGGCATATGGCGAGCCCTTAATAAATGCTTGTTGATTGGTTATAATATAAATATGGATATTCTTCATCTTGCAGAAGATGGGTGTTACAAGACACTTGTATATAAAGTCAGTTGCAGTTGGTCTTATTTTCCCTTGGATTTCCATTATTAGTTTGGAGAATCAGGTTGTTTTTGTTTTCGGTTGTTGTTGTTGTTCAGTCTGGTCTGACAAAATCCATTCAGGGTTTTCTTGGCAAAGATACTGGAGTGGTTTGCCATTTCTGTCCCCAGCTCATTTTATAGATGAGGAAACTGAGGCAAACAGGGTTAAATTGTCCAGGGTCACACAGCTAGTAAGTGTCTGAGGCAGGATTTGAACTCAGGTCTTCCTGACTCTAGGCCTGGTGCTCTCTCCACTGTACCACTCTCTCCATTAGCTGCTCCCCTTTATTAGTCTAAGATAATTATTCCCACAAATTAGGTCTGGTCCCTCACCCCCATTCCCCAAGAGTATCAAGTTGGCAACTGTTGGTGAATTAAATTCAATTCAACAAACATTTCTTAAGCATGATGTGCAAAGGATGGAGTAGTTGACAGATTGCCTGACTTCAAGTTCGTCCTGCCTCGTACACTTACTAGCTGTGGGACTGGGGGCAAATAATCGAATCTTTCTCAGCCTTATTTTCTTCACCTGTACATGTGGGATGACAGCACATACCTCAAAGGGTTATAGTAAAGAGCAAATGAGATAATATATGTAAAACACTTTGCAAACCTTAAAGAGCTATGGAAATGGTAGCTATTATTGTTGTTGTTATTGATTTTGTTGTTGTTATCAGGTGCTGGAGACACAAAGTCACAAAAGAAATAATCTCTGTTGACCTTACATTTATTTGTTTTAAGAAGGGCTTAAAATGGTCGCCAACCCCAGGGCAGTTCACAATGGCAAGTTTTTGTGTGATCACCTTGAGTTGCAAATAAATTTTTGATTCCAAAGTCTCCCTTCCATTGTCAGGTGTGCATTTTCACTCTTTAGTCTGTTGGTCACCTACATCTGTCACCACCACAAATACCATGAGACCACGGACATTTTTCCTGTGACTTGGAATTTTTGACTTTACACTTAAAAGTTTCTGAAACCTTACTTTTCAGCTTCTCCTTTTGGTTAGATTTGTCAAAAGGTGCCACCATATTAAGAGGTCCAGAAAGGAGTTTGAGTAGTTTCAACTGTATTTGGCTCTTCATGTTCCCATGAAGACCCAGAAAGGGTCCAGAAGTTTAACGAACTGTTAAAAGGGTTCATGGCACAAAACTGATTAATAATCCCTGTTTTGTACCAAACAGAAGAGACAATGGAAACATTTAGATTTGAAAAACCTATTATGAAGAGATATTAAGAGATTTGTCAAAAGGTGCCACCATATTAAGAAGTTTTTCCTGATGTCAAATGTAAGCATTTTGAGGCTGGATTATATTATCTTTTGAATTTTAGTCTTTGGTTGATATAAATCATATTAGTACTCTCTACTATACTTTTTGTATAGATGTTCAAAGTTTTGCATACCAGTTTTACTTAGAAAAAGGAATAGCCATTCAGAATATAATAGACTGAAAGGTATACAAATTCAGGCCCTTGAGTTTACATGAGGCAAAGATCAGTCAGTGAGTCAGTCAATAAGCATTTATTAAGACACTTCTATGTGCCAGGCACTAAGCTAAGAGGTAGGGATACAAAAAAAAGGCAAAAGACAGTCCCTGCCCTTGAGGAATCCACAATCATTTGGTGAGACAACATGCAAACAACTGTGTACAGACAAGCTAGATACAAGATATATAGGAAATCATCAACAAAGAGAAGGAACTAGAATTAAGAGGGACTGGGAAAATCTTCCTGTAGTGGGTGGGAATCTCAGGTACCAACCATACCTGGGAATATTCTACCTATAATACACTGACAAGTGGTCATCCTAAAGGGAAATACTTTCCACTTTAGACTTAATTGTTATGAAGTTTTTCCTGATGTCAAATGTAAATTTGCATCTTTGCAACTTAGTTCTGATGTCTTAGGCCAAACCAAAAAAAAAAAATTCTAATCAACCTTCCACGTGGCTGTTCTTTTAATACTCGAAGATACCTGCCTTATCTTTCCTGAGTTTTTTCTTCTCTAGGCTAAATATCCCCAGTTCCTTCAACAGCCCTTGTGTGGTGTGATTTTCCATTTCCTCACTCTCCTAGTGCTCTGGATTTTCTTTAGCAAATCAGTGTCCTTCAGAACCAGAATTTTATGGGAGATGTTGGAGGAGAATTGAGATCCCTCTGGGGACACTCACTTCCTTCTTTACCCTCTTTTACCTCTCCCCTCCGCTCCAATGCCCATTGCTTGCCTAATTAGCCTACTCTCACCTTGGTCCCTTTGCTGAACCCTTGCCCCACCCCCAGAATTCCAGGGCCTTCATGTCTCTCTTGCCTTGCCACTAGTTTTGGGCAGACTCTTCTCTCTTCTCATCCCAAGGGCTCTTTGGCCTGTTGACCTATGCCTCTTCATATGGTTTGATCAGTTGGGTGGGGCAAGAAGAATTTGGATCAGAGATTTAGAAGTGGATGAGATCTTAGAGGTCATCTAACATAATTCTCTTTTTATAGGAGGGGTAACTGAGAGGTTAAGTGACTTGCCCAAGGTTACTTACACAGGTAGTATATTACAGAGGCAGAATTTGAATTAAGGTCCTCTGATTCCACATGCAGTACTTTCCACTCTGCCATGCTAAAGTTTTGTGTACTAGCTATCTCCTCCCTTCCCCTTTTTCTACCCCATAAAAAATCCATCGAATTCATCTCCAGTCCTTCTCCTCCTATGCCCTCTGTTTCCACTGTGGAAAGATGACTGGGTTTAGAGTCAGAGGTCCCCATTCCAAATTCTGGTTCTTCTGTTTGCTCAACATCACACAACTAATAGGTTGCTTCACCCCTCTGGGTCTCCATTTCTTCATCTGGAAAATGATGGGATTGAATTGAGGTATTTATATGTCTGCTTTTCCCATTTCTTCTCTTTCCTTGTGCTCATTGAAACCTATCTCTCTGAACACACCACATCTCTTGGTACCTAACCTCTCTGAGGCTGCTTACTCCATATGCCCCAACCCACAGTTCCAGGAGGAAGACCACACTGCTAGCTCCTATCCTCACTTTCTGGCCCTCCCTTTTACCATTGTCACCTAGCAAACACATCTTTTTTGAAGTTCGTACCATCTCAGCTGTATCTTTGTTATTGTCAGCTATGAATTTCAAGTCATTCTCTCTCTCCTCCAAAATAATTTTAATATTTTACTTACAGTCATCTTCTCTATTCCAACCATTATCACTTTTGAAAATGCTACACTCCTAGTTTTTCAGTCTACTCTACTTGATTTAGTCTTATCTCCAGTTTACCTTAACAGCTCACAGGAGCAGTAATAGCTTAGATACCTCCTTAGATTACCACCTTTAGGTATCCCATTGGGAGTACTGTGAGAATCTAGTTATGACTCTGATATCTTTCCTAAAATGTGGCACTTAGTACTCCACATGCAGTCTTTTCAGGTCAGAGAACACCCTGTTATCCCTAGAAACTATGCCCTTCTTAAAGTAAGCTAATATCTAATATCAATTAGCTTTCTGGTGGTAATTTCATACTTATCTCAGATTGAGCTAGTAATCCACAAAACCCACTAGGGCTTTTCAGGCAAAGAACTATCTAGCCATACCTGCTTTATTTTATACTTTAAAGTTGATTTTTGAACCCACATGTAAGATTTTATATTTATTCCCACCAAATTATTGATTTATTCCATTCATCTCAATGTTCTAGCCTTTTAAGATCTTATTGCCTTTCTCCCTTTCAAGTCTTCTTACATTTTCTCAGCCTCCATGTACTCTACTATCTGGCTATACTGGCTTCCTCCCCATTCCTTACATAAGACAGTCAATGCTCCTGATTCTATCTATGTCTTTCCACTGATGGTCCCCCATGCTGGAATGTTCTCCCTCCTCAGGTCTGCCTCCTAGACCCGCTTCTGCAAGAGGTCTTACCCAGGTGTACCCCCACCACCCAATGCCTTCCCTCTGAAATTACCTCTCTCTCTCTCTCTCTCTCTCTCTCTCTCTCTCTCTCTCTCTCTCT
>NW_020954590.1:39885055-39954836 GCF_900497805.2 Vombatus ursinus | reverse complement strand
TCTCTCTCTCTCTCTCTCTCTCTCTCTCTCTCTCTCTCTCTCTCTCTTTCTCTCTCTCTCTCTCTCTCCTCCCCTTCTTTCTCCATATATATGTATGTATGTATATATATATGCACATATACATGCAGATAGATATAGATTTAGCTACATATGCATATATGCTTTTCCAATATATCTGATAACATCAAATCATAAGCTATCATTGGGAAATAGAAGTGATCTCAATGGTTGTTGCCACAGAAATATTCAAAACAGTGGCTAATACCAAGAACCTTCAAAAAGTAACACAGTTGTTTAGGACAGCTACATGGGGGAGAGATGAGGGCAATCTGTCTCATCCTCTTTCCTTGATGTTCTCATGCACTTTTATCATTCTGATTGAATGTTGTCAGCCTGCTGCCGCCCCAGACATTTAAAAACTAGACTGAAACGGAGTATTCAATGGTAATGAAATAAGTCATTTATCCTCAGAGCTACTTTTAGCTTCAGAGATCCTATTGTACTGCAGGTTTATATTAATCATGTAAGCTCACTGGTAATGATAGATAGCATTTATATAATACTTTAAGGCTGCAAATTGTTTTACAAATACTTTCTCATTTTATCCTGAGAACAACCCTTGAAGGGAGGTGTTATTACAGTCCTCATTTTATAATTGAGGAAACTGAGGCAGACAGACGTTAAGTGACTTGCCCAGCATCATACAGCTAGTAAGTGTCTGAGGCAGGCTTTGAACTCAGGTTAACCACAAAGACTTGCATAGTTAACAACAGTTGACCATACTTAAGTATTCCAAAAGATGGTCACTTTTTTAATGATGAGGAGAGGGAGAACATTGATGGCACCTGAAATCTTCCAGGACATGACATGGACTTGCCTTCTCTTCTCCACTAGAAGCAGAAGGTGTCAGATCTAAAATGCACTACTCACAGGTGAATGGAAAAATACTTATCGGGGAAGGACACCTTGCCAACTGCTTCATTTTTTTTTGTTATTTTGGGGAATTATCTTGGCAAAAGGAAGAGCAAAGACAAAAGGACAAAAGGATCCTAGGACAAAAGCATCCTAGGTGTTTTACCTATTCCAAACCCCTTTATTTAATATATAACCCCCTACAAACACACACACTCATATTTAATAATGATATGTGTGTGATATTTTGAAAAGGTGAAGAATATCTCATACATTATAAGCATTGATTATCCATAGTGGTAGCTAACCGCTGCCCCTAGCTACCATGGTCCTACAAACTTTGACACCACCACCTTCCCTTTCTTACCGCTACCCTCAAAAGAACAGGGAAGAGAGTGGCAAAGAGATGGGGAGGTAGCAGAGGGAGACAGAAGGACAGAGGGATTGGAGACAGATGCACGCTGTAATGACGAGAATGCTAGAGTTAGGAAGATCTGGGTTCAAATTCTGCTTCTGACACTAACTCTGTGACCATTGGCAAGTCATTTAACTAACCCTTCCAAGCCTCAGATTCCTCATCTGTAAAATGGGGATAATACACCCTCATGGGGCTGTTATAAGACATGAATTAGAGGTTGTATGTGAAGTGCTTTGCAAGTTTTCAAGCATACATTTCCATTATGATTATTGACACAGCTATTGCCGAGCTTTGGACACAACCATCACCCTAACTTTTCCTGGAACTCCTCAGTGCAATCCAACACCCAAGGCTTCCCTGTGACCACCCATGATGCAGGAGAATTTGAGGACACCCTGGAAAGGCCCCCAGGAATGCCAGGCCCCCACTGCTTTCATTGGCTCTCTTGTTCTCTTTCCTTCTAAGACAAATAACTCTGCAACAGCAGTAAACATCCTAGGCTCTAGTAACCACCAGCCCAGAGGTTCTGGCTCGTTGTCATTTTCATTTCTTGCCTGTAGGTAGCTTTGGAGTAGGAGGGAGGCTCAGTACTGAGGCCTATTGACTGGCTGCAAGTGCTGCCCACTAGCCCTCAGACTCAGCTGCCCTCACAACTCAGTTGCCCTGGCTTCCGTTATCTTGTGATGAGCTCTGGAACGTAAAAAGGGACCTCCATTCCCAGCCTCAGACAAAAGGAAAGTCAATTATTCCAGTGCCTTTAGCACTGTATCCTTAGCAAGTATTTCATGATCATAGTATTGCTTAGAGACTGAAGTGTCCTTCACCATCTTTCTTGCAGCCCTGTTTGACCCACCTTTTTTGAAAGGAAAGAAAGAACCCAGATAGCTTCATATGAAAGCTTAATGATTTGCCAAACAAGACAGCTTGAGCATCTCACACAATGGAAGGAGCAGTATACTAGTCCGTACAAGACTTGGGTTTATTTTTCCTTTCACTACTAAACTAGTTATGTGACCTTGGGCTATGGCCTTGTCCTTTAGGGATGCCTAATCTATAAAATGGAGATAGTAGTTCTTTGCCTGTCTGATGACAGAAAACCTAACTAGCCAATCTCTAGAGATTCCTTCCAGTTTCATTCATTAATTCATCCATGCATGCATGCATTCATTCATTCAAAAGATGGTCAAAAGAATCCCAGAGTTCTGTTTCTTTTGTGCCTGAGTTACAGGGCTCTCAACACCACATATAAAGAATAGTCTGAAAATGGAAAACCTTTCTACTTGCTTATCCTTTTAGTAAAGGTTTCTTTACAGTTTACCAGTGGTCATAGTGAAGATCAGGCTTTGAAGAATCTTTTGGGAGAGAAAGACTGGTGTTAAAGAGATTAAAACAGTTTGTCTTGAATAAAGATTGGGGAAAAGACTTGGGGTGCTTGTGTTTAAATGTTCCCCAAAGGCATTGTGTGGTAGTTAAATTTTTTTCTAATTTTTTTTTATCATTTTAGTAATAATGGTAGAAGGAAAAATTGGGTGATTTGAACATGCAAATGTGTGATTTTACATACTTTTTGTTTAGACTTGGGAGTGGGGTGTGGGTGGGAGAGGAACAAGACTGATTGAATTGGGGCTGAGCCAGTCAACAGAAAAAGTCAGACTGGGTAGTTCAAGATTCAAGCTGCTATGAAAAGGTGGTCCTGTAGAAAAAGACAAAACAGAGGGGATTAGGAACAGGACAGCAGCTGCAGAAAGATTTGGCATAAATGTTTTGAAACGGTAAAGCTAGAAATGAATGAGTTTGGGTTGCTAGGGAGAAAAGGAGATTTGTTTTCAATACAGCCACCATGGAGAGCCGCGAATAAGGTACTTTCATTACTGTTGAAAAGCAGAGATAGAGAGAGAAGCTGTCATAATCTGTCTTTAGGCATCATGACAAAACCCTTTTTTCCCTTCTCTTAGAAAGAACTCTTGTCAATTTCAAAATAGAACCATTTTTGAAGGCTTTTCTAATAACAGTGCCTTAACATTTGTCTAGCCCTTTAGTTTTCCAAATAGTTTTACTTCTATTGATCTTTTTAATGAGCCTGTGAAATTGGTAGAATAAGTTTATATTATATACACTTGAGGCTCAGAGAGCTCAAGCAGTTTACCCTAGGTCACACAGAGAAATCAACAGAGCCCCAAGTAGAAGCCAGGTCTTCTGGCTCCTAGTTCAGTGTTCTTTCTGCTACATCAAGCTATTCTGTGAAGTTTTTTGAATATTTTCATTTATCTGGGCATATGTATTTGAAGAAATCACTTCCTGCAATCACAGGAATCTCTTACAGTCATTTAGCATGTTTGTTGTTCTCTGTGTGTCTATGTGTATGGTTGTGAGAAAGAGAAGACTGATCCCTCACAGAAATGTGCATGAACTGATTGGAATAAGAACAAACTGGATTTGACAGTGAATTTGTCTCGTACTAGAGAGAAAGGCAGGCACAGTGAAGGTTTATGCCAGAGAGGATAGTAGAACAGAGTTGTCAGATTTGCAGCAGCAAAACTCCCCGGTGCCTGAACTAGATTAAGATATAATTGGGAAATTTATTAACAAAATAAATAAAAATACAATACAACATAAATAATGATAATTTGTGATTTTCTAAGTCAACACGTGGTCTTGGGGGGATCTATTTCTATTTGAGTTTACACCACTGTCTTAGAGGATCGTGGATTCATGGATTCATCTCCTTTAAACAACATTAACAAAATGTGGACAGAGAAAAAAGAAGTCAGAAAACAGGGTCAGAGCACACTAACCTTTCAAGTCACTGCTGAGGGCGCATCTTTGAGTGAGTTGCTCCGTGGGCTGGAACTGTATTGGAGCTTGGTCATTGGTGGTCCTCTTTGACCCACTCTTGGGGTGAGTCACCATCCATCCAATAGAAAATGGCCAGTGCATTAAAGAAAGGTCTTAAATTTCTTCTTTGAACTCTTAAAAGTACAGAATCAAATTCAGTTTACCCCAGGAAGTATGTATTGAACACATCATACTTCCTATGCATTTCCCAAACAGAGGTGGAAGAGAATAAAGTTTAATGCTAAAAAATTGTGAATGCTGATTTCTTCCTATTTTTAATGGTCATACTTCCCCTAAGCAAAGTGGCCAAAAATCTTATTTGCTCTTTGACCTGAAAATATGTTTTTCAGGTAATAATTTGTGATTGTTACAAAAATCATTATTAAGGCTGGACCTTGACTGTTCAAGCCTTCTTTTTTCTTTCTCTGTAAGCCTCTGACAGGGATTTCTCTCTACCTCTTGGAAAAGGACCTCATTTCCTACTTTGCTGTGAAAATAGAGACCATTTGCCTCAAATTTCCTCTTCTTCTCCCTTACTGTACACCTCAGAACCCCTTGACATTATCTCCTAATTTTTCCTCCTCTACTTCAGTCTCTGACAAAGAGGTGACCCTTCTGTTTGGATCTTTGATCTGGCAGATTGACTCCCCGCTGTAGTCATACTCTATCCCCCATCTCTGGTCTCTCCCATTCCCATGACTCCTCTCCTACTGCCTATAAACACTTGTTCATTTCTACCATTAAAAATAGCTTCACTTGATGCTTTTAAACTATCATTCTATGGCTCTCCTCTTTTACAACCAATGTCCTAGAAAGAAACTGCCTACTCTTGTCTTCACTTCTTTTCTCCCCACCTCTCATTTACTTCAACTTACTGCAATCTGGCTTCTAACCTCATCTGCAGTTTGGAAATTGGTCTTTCCAAAGTTACCAAAGTTACCAATATTATCTTAATTCCCTTTTCTCTCTCTTCAGTCACCTTGACATCTCTAATGCAAATAATAATAATAATAATAATAATAATAATAGCTAACATTTATATAATGCTTTAAGATTTGTAAAGTGCTTTATCAATTTTATCTCATTTTATTTTTACAACAATCCTGGGAGATAGATGCTAGAACTATTCCCATTT
Organism: Vombatus ursinus; assembly: GCF_900497805.2. Classification (NCBI taxonomy): domain Eukaryota; kingdom Metazoa; phylum Chordata; class Mammalia; order Diprotodontia; family Vombatidae; genus Vombatus; species Vombatus ursinus. Next base: position 39,949,536 of record NW_020954590.1, on the reverse strand, counting down.
TACAGATGAGGACTCTGAGGAAGGCAGAGGGTAAGTGACTTTCCCACAATCACACAGTTAGTAAGTGTCTGAGGCTGTATTTGAATTCAGGTCTTCTTGACTCCAGGTCCAGTGCTCTATCCACCATACCACTCCACTGCCTCTCCTACAACATTTGCTCCTGTTGGTTACTCTTTCTTATTGGATACTCTTCTTTCTGGGTTTTCATGACAGTTTTCTCTCTTGGTTCTCCAATTACCTGTCTGATTACTGCTCAGTAACATCATTCATGTCCTACCCCCTTAACTTGGGTGAATGTCTTCCAATGCTCAGTCTTGGGCTCTCTTCTTTCTCTACATCTTCTCTCATGATCTTATCATCTCTGATGGGTTCAATTATTATTTTGATGCAGTTGACTTACAGATACATACATACATACATAAATATGTATGTATATATAATGGGTATAGAGCAAAGGCTGGAAAACTATAGCATGCAGGCCAAACCTGGTCCCTGAGCATCAAGGGACCTCAAGAGTCTGTCTAGTCTAAGCCTCTGTCTCCCATGCTATAGAGGAGGAAACTGAGGCCCAGGGTGATTAAATGACTTGCTTTTTGTTAATTTCCAATTAGATATTCCATTGGCATCTTAAACTCATTTAGTTCAAAGCAATACTCATTATCTTTCTGCCAAAGCCCATCTCTCTTCCCTATTTTGGTTAAGAATGCCACCATTCTTTCAGTAACCCAAGTTTGTAACCTCAAAGACATCCTTGATGTTGCACTCTCCCTTAACCCCCATATCCAACTACTTGCCAAGTCTTCTGATTATATCTCTACAACATTTCTCTCTTATCTAACATCTTCACTGAATGGCTCTAGTTCCATCCCTCATTATCTCTCACCTGGATTATACAGGTAATTAGTTTCTCAGCCTCCAGTTTCTCTCCTCTGCAATGCATCCTTCAAACAACTGCCAAACAGATATTCTTAAAACACAGGTTGAACTATATCATGCCCCTGTTCAAAAAGCTCCTATGACTTCCTATTGCCTCTTGGAGTAAATGCAGATTCCTCTGTTTGGCATTCAAAGCCCTTCATAATCTAGCTACAGCCTGCCTTTCCAAGCTCATTGTACCTTACCCCCCTTAACCTTCTATGAGAGAGCCAAACTCCCCTCCTTGCTGTTTGTGGTTTGAAAAGTTCCTTCTTCTATCCCTGTGCCTTTGCACAGGCTCTATGTCCATTCTTGGAATACATTTCACCTCTGCCTCTTAGAATGCCTCATTTCAACAAGGTTCATCTGATTTGCCACCTTCTAGATACTTTACTCTGTAAATCTCTCCTGATTCCCCCCAGCTGCTAGTGCCAATCTGAAATTACCTTGTATTTACTCTCTACACGTGTTTTCATGTTTATGTATACTAGCTAAAAAGTAAACTCCTTGAAGGGAGGAATTATTATGTTTCTGTCATTATCTCCCCAGCAGCTTGATCAGACCCTAGAACCATAATAGGAATGTAATAAATGCTTTTTGATTGATTGGAGTAGACCTAGAAATAAATTCATCAGGAGCAAGGCATAAAGAAAAGAGCAGAATAACAGAATTCTAATCTTGGATCTCCTGCTAACTTATTGTGTCATGGACCTCAGTTTCTCCATTTACAAAATGATTCAAAAATTCTTTGCAACTCTCACGTTCTAAGATTCCGAAATCCAAGAATCTATCTCATAAACATAGATGCACTATTCTTCTCTCTTGGGTATTAGAAATGAACAAAAGAGGGAGAAAGAACATTTAAAAGAGCACAGACAGGGTCAAGGAAACTTCACCTCTGAGATTAACAATTCAGAAAATGTTGATGACGGTTAAAAAAAATCCCTTTGTGATTATCCTGAACATTTTGAGTTCCTCCTTTACAATCTTAATTTCTATTTTTCTTTCTATTTACATTGCCACCATCCCCATTTCAAGCTCTTATTACCTCACCCCAGGAGTGTTGCCGTAGCATCTTACTGATCATTGGTCTTTAGTCTCATAAATCTGTAACATTCTCCTCTCCCCTCCCCTCCCAGCATCCCCAATAATATTTTATCAAAAGATTTGGCACATAGTGGGAAGGAATTAAATATCTGTTAAATGAATGAGGACTTTATCATATATTTTTTTCTTTATTAAATAACCATTACCCTTTTAAGAAATCTCTCCATGAGTAATTTTCTAAGTCATTCATGACCTTTGGATGCTCTGATTAATCATAACCTCCAGACCTGCCCTGGGCACTAGTTTCTTGACAGTGATTACAGACAGTGTAGTCACCATGGAAAGTGGCCTGTTCAGTGAGTAACAATGCTTCTATTGATCAATATCCTTGACATTCAAATCAACCTAGAGTCCTTCCATTTTGGTTGTGCAGTGTTGATTTCTCCTCCCCTGTGAGAAAATGGACAACAGCCTCCTTCAGTCAATCCCTCACCATCTCACCCGCAAGCACCCTTAGAGACCTCAGTTGATCTTTCAAAGAGGTAATGTTACCATTTGGGATGACCACATTTGAAATGGTGATCCCGTATTTGCTGCTGATTGGTCTGTATGCCAACACTCATTTCCTCCAGAGGTTTAATTCTAACCTTTTCCCTATTCCCCCAACAAACACTTTCCCCTACAAGAGTTGAATATCTTAGGGCAGCAAGAAATTATCTGAGGTTTTTGCTACTTGGAAATTCAGAGGTGGACATATAAATTTAAATGAGAAACATTGGGTGTTAAAATTGCTTTCTTTAAAAAAAAATAAGTTATAAAAAAGTATTGTGCTTATTCCTTGATAATTTTTCAGAACTGACAGTTACCTCCACGAAGTGGCTCCTTTGCAATCAAATACCAACTCCACTATTAAATATTTTAAACTCTTTACAACTGATTTTCAATATTGTTAACAAATAACAATTTATATATTTATAAATTATAAATGGAAAATTCAACCCATAAAATGTCACTAGGTGATAAAGAGCTTCTGTAGTGTTCCAGGCTGATTATACATTATTCTTTCCCATGCAGTCTCACTGATTTTCTCGCTGTTCCTTACACATGCTATTCCATCTGCTACCTCCATGCTTTGTACAGGCTGTTTCCCATTCTTGGAGTGCATTTCTTCCTCACTTTCCACCTCTTAGAATTCTGAGCTTCCTTCTAATTCAGAGGCTCCCAAACTTATTTGGACTACTGCCCTCTTTAAAAAAAATTTACTCAGCACCCTGGAAATCTACTTTCTTTAACCCTTTAATGGTTTTTTTTTTGAAATTTGTGTCATTTCAAAAAATATATATATATTTTTAAATGGTGCATCTTAAATTTAATAATTTATTGTAAATTTGTGGCAGTTTTTTCCTGCATTGAAATTTTGATGATGCAAAATTGCGTCATGTAACCACATAGTATCATACGGTAAACAAGTCATTATACACACATATTCCTGCCAATGCATGCTAGACTTCCTGACAATGCACGACATACTCACCTGCCAACACTTGCTTGTTAAGGCCTGTTAGCAGACTTTACCACTGATTAGTTATAACTTGCATTTTGTGTTTATTTGGAAAATAATGTAATCACTATGACTGTAACTCTGTTACACAACAGATAAAACATGTACGAATGGTTTTCCAACATTTTCTTATCTTCTTTTCTTTCCTTATGCTTTTACCACCCACTTATTTTTATTCAGTGCCCTGCAATTGCACCTGAGGTTACTACCACCCCCCTGGATCGTTCCAGTGCCCCCCAGGGGGAGGTACCACCCACTTTGGGAGCCTGTGGTTGAAGGAACAGCTCACATGCCACCTCCATCTACTAGTCTTCCTCCTGAAAATACCTTGAATTTACTTTGTAAGTAATTATATGGGTACATGTTACTTCCCTCAATAGAATATAAGCTCTTGGAAGGCAGGGACTGTTTTGTTTTGTTTTATTCTTCCTTATAGCCTCAGCAATTAGCACAGTGCCCGACAAATAGTAGATGCTTAATCACTAACAATTAAAAACTAATGTTTTTCTCCAAATGATATTGAAAATCGGTTTTGTTTTAGACTTTTATCAGTGTAGGGAGCTCTTGGTGTAGAAACACACTCCCTTCATCAATGCAGATTAGCAACTCCTTTGTAAGGCATGATTTTAGAAAGTTACCTAGTGCTCTGAGAGATTAAGTGGCTTGGTCCTGGTCAGACAGCTAGTAGTATGTGTCAGAGTCTGGATTTGAACTTAAGTCTTCTTGATTCCCCACCTGGCTCTTATCTGCTTTGGCATAATACCTTTAATTGAACAGCCATAGCATTAATTGAACTTGCTTTGTAACTATTTACATTTAAATAATTGAAATTCAGCCCATAAAATGTCATAACAGCGTTTGAGTTATTCCCTTGAATCTGTCTCATGGTTCTTTGTCTATTCATTCTAATTCACTTTTCCTCTTCTATGGTAGCAATTAGTGTGTGCGCTGTTCTTTTTACCCTGCTTGATTCATTCTGCATCATTTCTTAGAATGGACCAAGTTTTAAGGATTATTTGGAATTGTTAGAAATAATCAAAATATTTATGCCTCTGTTTTTAAGAAATATCTTTCGTTTCAGGTGAATATTGGTGCTTGTCTCATTTGGGAACCATATTTTATTTGTGTGTATGATGCAGATTTTCTCTTAGAAATATGAGTTTGGTCATGGAACTGGAAACGTGTAGTAATTAGAGAAACAGAGAAGCTGCTTCCTGAAGTAGTCCTTTCTTAGGACTTGCTGCGTGTGGGTCTCTGACTCATGTTTGGGCTGTCATTGGCTAAGCCGTATGATATCTGTAAGCCAAATGAACAGTTTTGTTTTTTGGATTTTCCTTAGTGAAGTAGAAAGTTATTTAGCACTATAAATACAGTGAGGCATATTTTTTACTTCCAGATGAAATGTCACACAGTCTGGCAGAACTTTTAGTGTAGGATAGTGAATCAAACAGTATTTTATTTTCTGTGGCTTAGTATGTGCCCAACATGGGGGTTGGGGGTGGGAATAAGTCTTCTCTCAGGTCATTATTGATTTTTTAAATTTTATCTTCAATGCATTATTTTATTTGCAAGAGGTTTGTGTGGGGCAATGGGTTTCTAGCTTGGGTGTCCCTGCACAACCAATGAGCACAAACCTTTGATGTGTTCACCCCAGTTTGTCCCTACTGGAGGAATTTAGGAAATGCTGGGTGTGTGCATCCCACAGTTGGTATTTGCATGTAGATACGATTCAGCCTATGTGAAACGTCCTCCATTGGATGCTTGTGTGAACTGGTAGTCCGGCAATCTTAGTTACACTGGGTTTTTGTATCTCTCTCTGGCTGGTTGGCAATAAACAAACATCAGTTGTGTTTCCATTACAACTACACCCCTCTTCTGACATCTGGAACTCTGGTCAGAGGGATGCAGGGCAGATTGTCAGAGTGGAGAAGACACTTTGGTCAGAGCTGTGTGTTGGCTCTTTGGTAGTCACAAAGCCACATATGGGAGTGGGAGTGAAAAAAAATCTGTGAGTTCTTGATCACCTCCACTTAAAAAAAAAACAAACCTAAAAAACGTGGATTAGTGGTCAAGATCACTTGTGGAAAATTCTGGAGATGCTATTTTATAACTGTGTTCAAATAGCGTATGACTGGTCTGAAATAACCCTGAATGATGAAAGGCTTTCAATGTGGGCATTATAGATAGATTAGGAAAGCATTATTCTTTGAATTATTACAAACTTTATTTGAAATTAAGATGATTTATCTTCTGTTTAACATTTCATTTGATGGGATTTTAAAATTTCCTTTATTTTTTTAAGAACAATAACCCTAAACATTTTGAGTCTTTTTACATGCATTTAGTTTGTGACCCTGCAGGTCATAGTGGACCACCCTAAACTCCTTTACTTCGTAGAATTGTAGACTTTCAGAGCCGGACAGGACCTCAAAGGTCATCTAGTCTAACCCATATTTATGTAGTAGTCCCCCTGTGCAACATATCTAACAAGGGTCCTCTTTGAGAATGTAGGACAAGCCACAACAACAATGTAGTATCTATCGAAAGATCTCCAGTGGATAGGAACTGAGTACCTATGGAGTCAGCACGTTTCCGTATTTGACAGCTCTGTTAAGGAAATTTCCTAACAATTAAAAAAAAAATCTACTGGTTTTTATTCTGTGCTCTAGGGCCAAATAAAACAAATAAAATCCCTTTTCCACAGGATAACCCTTTGAACATCTGAAGACAGTGGAATGATTTGCCATTTCCTTCTCTGGTCATTTACAAATGAGGAAACTGAGGCAAACAGGTTTAAGTGACTTGCCTAAGGTCATATAGCTAGTAAGTGCCAGAAGTCAGATTTGAACTCAGAAAGATGAGTCTTCCTGACTCCAGGCCTGACACTCTATACACTATGGTGCCACCTAGCGGCCCCTCACTGTCCTACATTTCAGTTTTCTCAATCTCTTTGCTACAATGTGACGCCTAGAATTGAACACAGTAGGCTAGATGTTTTCTGATCAAGACAGAGGACAGTGGTACCCACACCTGTTGAGCCTAAAAACCCCACCTCCTCTGTTAAAACAGCCTCAGATTACATTAGCTGTTCATAGTCATACAGTATTAAACTTGAAGCCCACTGAAAGTGGCCAAGTCTTTTTGGTTGGAATCTTAGGAAGTCACTTCTCTTACAACCTTTACTTTGTGTGGTTAATTTTTTAATCCAATTGTAGAATTTCCAACTCATTCTTATTAAATTTTATCTTTAGTTTTACCCATCGTTCCAGTCCATATAAAGATTTTGGGATCCCAATTCATCATCTAGTGCATTTGTTATCCCACCTAGCTCTGTCCTCTCAATATTTTTGATAAGTGTATTATCTATGATTCTTCTTAGGCACTGATAAAAATATTAAGCAGAACAGAATCAGTGATACATTTTAGAGGCAGCTAGGTGGCACAGTGGATAGAGGGCTGGGCTTAGAGTCAGGAAGATCTGAGTTCAAATTTGGCCTCAGATACTTCTTAGCTGTGTGACCCTGGACAATCACTTAACTTTCTCTGCCTTGGCTTTTTCAACTGTAAAATGGTGATAATAATAGCACCTACCTTCCATGGTTGTTGGTCATGGTAAGCATCAAATTAAATAATAATTATAAAATGTTTAGTACAGTGCGTGGCACATAGTAGGTACTATAGAAATATCAACTGTTTTGCTTTGTCAAACATATAAGAATATGAGTCATTCCCCAAAGGATGAATGGTCAAAGAATATGAATAGGCAGTTTTCCAATGAAGAAATCAAAACAATTTATAGTCATATGAAAAAATGCTCTAAATCATTATTGGTTAGAGAAATGCAAATTAAAATAACCTTGAGATATCATTTTATACCTATCAGATTGGCTAAAATTATTATTATAATTATTTCCTCTCAGAGTTGTTGTGAGGATAGGAATGAGATAATATTTGTGAAGTGCTTTGCAAACCTTAAAGCTAGCTTTAAAAAAAATCCACTAGAGTTCTCTCTCCACACTGACAAAATCCCCTCTTGGGTTCCCGTCATTCTCCCAGGTCACATCCATCTATAATCCAAACCACCATATCCTTGTGCACAAGGTTAGTTTTTTAGATACTTCCCTGAAATTCAGGCACCCTGTATTTATGGCCTTCCCCTGGGCTTCTTGCTAGGCTCAATGTCATAAAGAGGATAAGAAGTTGTTCTGAAATGGCTAGTTCTTGATAAACTCATACTGGCTCATAATGATCAACAAGGAACTCACAAACTATCTCTTCAATAAACAAATTTTCCTATTATTTATAAGTAAGGCTTCACGTAGGATCCCCATGCACTCCAAATTCTTCTGTTACTTTGACTAACTGTGCAACATAATTGGGCCTGCTAGTCTTGTAAACCTCAATGAAGAACCACAAGTAGGCATGGATTCAGGAATCCTTAGTATTTTATTTATTTTTTTTTTATTTTGTCTTGCATTGACAAATAGAAGTTTTCAAATGCACAAAAAAAAGAAGCAAAAGTAAATGAAAATAAAAAAAGAAAATTTAATTAGAAATGTTTATACATGTATCTATGTACTTCTGTAATTTACAATGTATTTAAAAAATAAATAAAAAAATAACTTTAACCTTGTACATACACTCTATCTCCTGACACCGTACCTTTTTACTGCCTGGAATGCTCTTCCTCTTCTCCCTTCCTAGGTTCCCTGGCTGCCTTCCCTGCTCAGCTCAATCTCACCTCCTGCAAAAGACTTTTTCTGGTCCTCCTCCCTACCTCACGCTTCTAGTGCCTTTCTTTAGAGATTACCTTGCATTTCATATATCTTGTATGTACATAGTTATTTGCATATTGCCTCTCCCATTAGAATATAAATTTCTTGAGGATAGGGATGATGTTTTTGCCCTTCTTTGCATCCCTAGTACTTAGTACAGTGCCTGACACATAAGTGCTCAATAAATGTTTGTTCTTAATAAGGTTGTCACAAAATTGCCCTATTTGCTTCCATGACTCCTTCTGACTTTTTTTCTCTATATGATTTGACTGCTGTTATTGTTTTTAGCTACATTACTTGTATTATATACATATTTTACTTTCCTCACTGTGCATCAATTGATATACATCTTCCCATTATTTCTATATATTCTCCGTATTTATAATACCTTATGCCTTGATAATATTCTGTTCATATACTATAGCTTGTTCAATCATTCCCCAAAAGCTGGATACAGTTTATTTTCAGGGTGTAAAAAGTTCCATTGCTAGGAACATTTTTGTATTGATAAACCTTTTTTCCCATCAATATCTTCCTTAGAATATAATTCTAGTAGTGGGAACATTGGGTCAAAGGGTAGGAACATTATTGTAGCTCTTTTTGTAGTAGAGAAATCTTTTCTTTTTTTTTTTTTTTTTTTTTTTTTGAGAAGTCTGTTTGGGCCAAGTTGTGGTTAGTTTGTTCTTACAGTGTTAAGTAAACATAAAGACTAGCAGATAGGAACCTATCCTTCCATTCCACCTGGGGCTAAGAGAAAGGTATCCTGCTTTAGCCCTGATGAACAAATCAATGTTGTTATTGACGTGTAATGGCCACTTGACAACAATGTCAATAAGTGACTTGGACTTTGAGGGTTTGTTCATTTAGCTTGTACCCTGGGACATGAGCATTCTATTGTCCCAGTGAATCTGGAAAATTCCTCCTTCCCTTTCTTTTTAATCTGTCCCCCACCCTCTGCCCCCCGTCCATGTCTCTGCACTTTTCCATATCCCGTATCACTTCACAGTAAAATTTATGCCAACAATTTAGGAGAATGCCTACAAATGAATCATCTATAGTCACCGAATTCTAGGAGCGTAGGTTTGGAGCTGGACAGGACATTAGAGGACATCTACTCATCGAGTCTAACTCTCTTATTTTGAAGACATGGTAAAGGTTAAATAATCTGACCCAGACTTCACAAGTAGTAAGTAGTAAAATAAGGATTTGATCCCTGGTTGTCCTGACCCCATTCCAGTGTTCTCTTTCCAATGTGCCCTGCACTATCCTTTCATTACTGGTTGCCAGTGTAGCAACAAATATGGGGAAGAATACTTAAATATTTTTGAGAATCAGGTTTCAGAATCAGTTTAGATTTTGTTTAGATCACAAAATCTTAAAATTTAGACACCTGAAGTAAATGAGTTAAAGTCACTAAGTCTGAATAGCCAAAATACTGAAATTTGCTCTAGTTTAATGAATAGTCAACCACAGACCATTTTTCTAGTCTTCATATCAAATTTAAATAATTTTGTTCTGTGTTGTTAGCAAGAAAATTTTCTATGTGTAGTGGAAGAGAGAACTGTCCTCAGGCTCAGGGTTTAGGTTAAATATGCTTTGTATATTATAAAATTGTGTATACCCTTTGACCCAGCAATAACAATATTAGGTCTGTTTCCCAAAGTGATTAGGGAAAAAGGAAAAGAACCTATATGTTTTAGAACATTTATAGCAGCTCTCTTTGTGGTGGCAAAGAACTGGAAAATGAGAAGACGCTCATCAATCAGGGAATGGCTAAACAAGTTGTGGTATATGATTGTGATGGAATACTACTGCACTGTAAGAAATGATGAGGGCCAGCTAGGTGGTACAGTGGATAGAGCTCTGACCTTGGAATCAGGAGGACATGAGTTCAAATCCGTTGTCAGACACATAACACTTACTAGCTGTGTGACCCTGGGTAAGTCACTTACCCCCGATTGCCTCACCAAAAAACAAAAAACAAAAAAAAAGAAAGAAAGAAATGATGAGCAGGTTGATTTTAGAAAAAACATTGGAAGACTTGCATGAAAGAACGAAAAGTAAAGTGAACTAAGAGAACTTTGGACACAGTAACGACAATATTGTGAACAACCAGGCTATTCTGAGTACTATAAATACTCAAATCAACTATAAAGGACCTATGAAGGAAGATGCTATCCACCTACAGAAAAAAGAACTGATAATTAGAAATACATTGTATGGTTTTACATATATTTATAAATCTCTGTCAAATGGTGTCCTCTAATGCAGAATAGGGAGGAAGGGAGGGAGGGAGACTGTTTGGAACTTAAAATATAACCAAAAAAATAAATTAAATTTTTAAAAACATATGCTTTGTATATGGCTGTCAGGAAAAAAGTGATTCAGGAGACATAGTGAATCAGAAGCTAAATATGAGTGAAAGGGATAGTGCTACAGTTTTAAAAAAAAAAAAAGCAGGGTGGATGCTAGCCTGTATTCATTCATTTAGCAAATGTTGATTGAGAGCCTCCTAAGTTCAAATGAAAAGTATTTTGTAAACCTTAAAGCTTCATACCAACAATGGCTGTTATCAGCACCGTAGGGAATACAAAGATGAATATGACACAGATTCTGCCCTCAAAAAGCTTATCGTCTTAAAAAAAACTATAAAATATATATGCAAATACAAATATATTTTCAAATATGCTATGATGTATGTGTGTTTGATCATATTTGACTCTTTGTGACCCCATTTGGGTTTTCTTGGCAAAGATACTGGAGTCATTTGCCATTTCTTTCTCCAGCTCCTTTTACAGATGAGGAAACTAAGGTAAATAGGGTTAAGTGACTTGCCCAGGGTCCCACAGATACTAAGTGTCTGAGGTCACATTTGAACTCAGGTCTTTCTGACTCTAGGCCCAGTGCTCTGTATCTACTGTGTCACCTAGTTGCCCCTATGATGTAGTAGAACCAAATTACATAAAGGGGTTTGGAAAAAGGAGAGACACGATCAGAAAGAGCACAGTCCAAGTTTTGCTATTGTTCTCAGCTTCTTGAGGAACCCCTTTTGTCAAGAGTATTTCAAAATGATTATGCAGAAGTCTGGGTCTTTGCTTTTGGGGGAGGATTAGAGAACAGTCATGCTTAGGGTAACTTTTCAACAAGCTGTTTGTTGTGCCACTGTACTTGTTTAGAACGTGAAAGAGATGATTAAAGTGTGTGCCAAGGATTAACTCTCTTTAGGCATGCCTGCTGCCTGTGCATTGTAAGACAGTTTGTATTCAAGCTTCTCTGTGACTGTAAATGTAATTTTGGAGATTTATAAATGAGTCTGGAGATGAATATAGTGGTGGGCAGCCCAGTGAAAGGTCAAGTTTCAGGGTCATCTCAAAAGAAAGAAGGAGTTTTGCATAGAGTATCCCCAAGGAATGGCTTGGCATAGATAATCTCAGATGTGTATAGAAATTCTCAAACTATTGGCTACTCACATTTTAAAAAATTTTCTGCCACTAAATGGACTGACTCCCTAGAAAGAAAACTATTTGTTGCATCTTACCATTTCTCCAGTAAATTAACCTAATCTTGAATTTTATACAGGACCAGAGAAGCAAAAAAAGATAAGTAAACTATATGGTCTTTCTCCTCGTTAATTATGGTTTTCCTAACACATATCAGAGGCCAGTTCCAAATATACTCATGAAAGTACTTAGCCATTGTTTTTCCAAGGTTAATTTGAACCAGTCACTGATAAAATTCTCCTTAGCCCTTCCTCCCTCCCTCTGTAGCCTTTTTCTGTTCCCTACTTGAATTCTATCTCACCTTAAAAAAAAAAAAACCAACAACGTAGCATTCTAACTAGTTTAGAAGGTATGCATTGATTGTATCTAGCTGTATTATTCCAGGTCACAATCAGACATAATGACAGGCGACAGGAATGCTCATTAAAATGCAGTACTGGTTATATGAGTGTTTACCACAGTCCACACACTTCTCTGAAAAGGACTGCCTGCTTATTTTCTGAGCTAGGCTTCTAATCCTCTCGCTTAGATGCTTCAATCCATCTCATTTAGACTCCTGGAATGTAATTTTTTTCTACTCCCCCTGAAATGAGAAAGATAAAGATTTTGGGAAATGGGATGAAGAAACCCGGGGAGTCGACCCATGACATGAGTAGTTTCACTAGTTTTAAAAATTCTGCAGAAGAGGCTAAAATGCTGTATACTCGTGTAGACAAGATTTGTGATTCTTGAGCTACATTGATTATAAGGGACAAATTGAAGGGTAAAATAACATACTTTAGTATCTTAAAAATATCTTTCCCTCTGCAGTCAATTGTAGGATGTTAGGGTATGTATATAAATTACAGATATGGGCTATGCAACCATATGAGAAGGTTCATATTTGATAGCCTAAAACAGGGGTGGGGAACCTCAAGGCCACATGTGATCTAAAGGTATACTTCTTTTGATTTCTTTGAAAAAACTTAATTGAGCAGTTTTCCATGCTTGTTGAATTTAGCTGAATTGAATATTTGATATGGCTATTTCAAGGTAAATTTTATTACGTAGTCTTATGATTGAATTCATCTGGGTGTCCCTAATCACTTTATTTTTACCTTTTAGAAACTTAACCCTTGACAAAGCCAATTTTCTTGCTACTTGGTAATGTTTTTCATACCCATAATAATAAGTTTTCATGCCCTTGTGGATGTGTTCTGCCTCTGTATCTAGCAATAAGGACTCCTCAAAGAGACGACTTGCAGAACCTCAATAAGTTGACCAGAGGCCTGTCTTTGAGAATAAGTTCTTGTACAATCTACTGCCCATGGTCTTGTATTGTTTATTCATGTATAAGTTCTTATGCTGTGGTAGGCAGTGTTGAGTAATGAGTAGACAGGAGGGTGAATTTGAAGTCCTGAAGATTTGGGCTCAAATTTTTCCTCAGGCACTTAGTAACTGACCCTGGCCAAGTCACCATTTCTCAGCCTCAATTTCCTCATCTGCAAAAGAGGGATAATAATAGAACCTAAATCATAGTGGGGTTGTGAAGACAGAAATGAGATAATACATGTAAAATGCTTTGTAAGCCTTAAAGCTTCATATAAATGTTAGCTATTATAATAATTCTATCATAGATTCCTTCAGGGTTAATACTGTGTTGTATGCATCTTTGAAGGTTAGTTAGGTGGTACAGTGCCAGACCTGAAGTCAGGAAGACTCATCTTCCTGAGTTCAAAACTTACCTTAGACATTTACTGGCTGTGTGAACCTGGGCAAGTCACTTAACCCAGTTTGCCTTAGTTTCTCATACGAAAAATGAGCTAGAGAAGGAAATGGCAAACCACTCCGTTATTTTTGCCAAGAAAACCCCAAATAGGGTCACAAAGAGTCAGAAACAACTGAAACAACTGAACAACAACAAAAATACATCTTTGCACCTCCCATATTATCTTGCACAAAGCCTTATATATAGTCAGTGCTCAGTAAATGTTGAATGAATGAATTTTACCAAGGTATATTTCTAAGCTTGTTTGATATTTTTCAGAGTCAAGTTATATGTATGCTGTTTTTCTGCCTATGCATCAGATGAGTACTGCCTTTTTTTCTTAATTGTAACTATTTGCAATTCTTTACATACACTTTCAGTTATTTGTTCATGTATTAGCTTTTATTTTAACAACTGGTTACACATTTTCACAATTGGTAACACATTTCAATTATAGGCAGAAAAGTTTGGGGAGAAATTTTAGTACTTATTTCTAGAAAAATTCATTGGTAATTTTCTATATTAGTGCCATTCTTAAAGCTACAAATTGTTTTAAATTATTTTTAGAATGCTAATGAAAGTGATTATGACCAGTAATTTAATAGAAGTATATATTTGTTTACCAAACTTTGTGTTCATCATAGCCACATTAGAATCTAATTGACAGAAGATGATTGCCAGAGATACTAAAATCTTTAATATATCTTCTGCAGCTCATTTTATTTATTTATTTTGGGGATAAGGCAATTGGAGTTAAGTGACTTGCCCAGGGTCACACACTAGTGTCAAGTGTCTGGTCTGAGGCAGGATTTGAACTCAGGACCAGTGCTCTATCCACTGTACCACTTAGCTGCCCCCTATAGTTCATTTTAGTGGTCATGACTTACTACTTCCATTTCTTCAGAAGCAGATGGATAGCTTTGAACACTGGATGACCTAGCCAATAGCACTGTTGTGGATTTGAGCTCTGTCTCACTTTGGAAGTAAGGAAAACATTCATTGCCAGCCCACAGAATTTAAAAGAAGGATTGAACACATTGGGAATTATTCCCTTCTAGATGCTGGGCATTATGGTGTGATGGATTAGCCACTGATTCTCCAGCAAGCCCAAGTGCTACTGCATGGGCTTGGTTTGGGCTGTTTTTGCAAAGAAAAAGAAAACAATTTGGATTTAACAGAGATGGGAGTAGGTCTAGGCCTTCGAGGGAGATATTGATTGAAAATTAAAGGATGTTTAGTGGAGGGGAACTTGGAAGAAAATAGAAAGTCTCTGTTGTCCCCAAAAGTAGATCTCAGAGTTCTGGCATAACTGAATGTCCGATGGACCCTCCGTACCCTATGCATCCTGGATCTCTGAGTCATTATGGTCTTACAACACAGTGAAAAGAACACCGGATCTAGAGTCTGTCTGACTTTAGCTAAGTTATATAATCTCTCTGGGTTCCAATTTCTTCATTTTAAAAATATGGAGGTTGGCCTACCTGGCCTCCAGGCCCCTTCTGGCTCTAACTCTATGACTGGTTGTTTGTAGGAATCTCTGGGAGTAGCTTTACTTTGAGAGTGCATCCAAAGGCATTTTTTTTTTGAGTTGTCAGATTGCAACAGGATTCTGGTGGGCAGTAATATGTATATGGATTGTCACCTCTTAATTCCATTCAGGATTATCGTAAACACGACAGGCCCTTCCATCTGGTTGGGTAGAGCATCTGGCTGCTGTTTCATTCTGATTACCTAGCAAAGTCTGCCTGGCACTGTTAGATATGCATATGCAGAGAAAGGCCGATAGCAAGAGATCTTAATTACGTCATTCAAAAGGTTTAAAATCAGATTTTACAAACTAAGTCCTTGCTGTCTGAGATGGTCATAGAGTAGACATTTGTGACTTTTTTTTTTTTACTAAATCCTCTAGCTGTTGCTTTGTATTAATTCACTATATCAATCTGGAAGAGAGACTTCATAGCACAGTGGGTAGTGAGCCACCCAGCAAGACCTGGGTTAAAATCCTGCCTCTGACACATACTGGCTGTGTGACCCTGGCTGGGTAAGTCACTTAACCTCTGTTTGCCTCAATTTCCTTAAGTGTAAAATGAGGATAATAATAGCACTTACCTTGCAGTGCTGTTGTGAGGATCAAATGAGATAATATTTGTAAAACATTTAGCACAGTGCCTGGCACATAGTTAGTGCTATATAAATGTTAATCATTATTATTATTATCCTTTCAGTGCCCCAAACAGCACTAAGACCATTAAGCTGCAGAAAGGGTTCATTGGTAGAGAGAGTTTTTTTTTTAACCTGGGAATTATCACTAGCAATGAAATCAATGGTCCAGTTCTTATCGTCTATCAGTCTAGAAAGAGGAAAAAGTCTTTTACTTATTTCTTTCTCAAAAAAAGGGCTAAGAAATAGCTATTTAGTCTGGATTTTTACAGCTTCACTTTCCTTCCCCCTTAAATTGTAAATCCAAAAGACATTTCCCAGCTCCCATAGTGCTGGTCCAAAAGAATTGTATAGTCCTAAAAAGATGTGAGAGTGAACTTTGCATTTGAAATCCTGTGAAATTTTTCTCAACGTAGGTCTGTTGTACCATGGCAGATACCAGACTGTTCTTGAGCTTGGAAAGATTGTTTTCACGTCCACATTACAAAGCAGTGGTGTTATTCCCATAAAGGGACCCTAAGGATGCTCCACATTTACGGTCTATTGTACCTTTTGTCCAAGGAAGCCATATACAAGGTATCCCCTGGAGCTAGTGCCATCAACCACAGTTTACAAACATTTAAGAACCCAAGGCATAAACCGATGACTCTTGGGTTCTTTTGCAAGATTAGGCTTTATAGGTGCCATGCCCATTCATAAAGAGGCCCTAGAGGTTGCCTGTTTCATTTTCAGCACCACATGAAATGTAGAGACTTTTAAAGTTTGGGAGCTTGCCTGGCCAGTAGATGCACAAATTCAAGAAATCTAGGTAGGGGCTGGGGAGAGGGAGGAATCTGTCTTTAGAGTCTAAAGCTAAAAGATGAGTTAGAAGCTTGAGGCAAGGCACAGATCATCCTCTTTAACTGTCTCAGGGCAGATAACTAGATGTTTTCATCTCACCTCTGCCAAACTGTACAATTTATTATTATGATGATTAGTTATTTTGAATTCTCTTAGCTTTACTAGCTTCGTGTAATGGATAGAGAGCTAGACTAGAAGGCAGAAACGAGAGGGAAGGTAGTGCAGTAGGGAGAGAATCAGCCTGGAAGAAGAGACTTAAGGCCCTGCTTCTGACCCATAATGGCTATGTGACTGTGCCATTTCAGGCAACTCTCTGCTTGCGCTTTGAGAAGGAATTTCCTCGCCCTCACCCTGAAGGTCCCTATACTCATGAAATCGCAGGTCCAATTGCTATCCCTATAGAGCTAGAATCACCTCTTTGATACATGGGAATGTAAATTCTTTTCTTAGTTAACTTTAAATACTTGTTTGGGCACCAGAGCCAGAACCCAACAAATGCAATCCATACAGATCACTTTTCGTAGGGATAGTGTGTTTTCAGAGAATTCTTAGAAGACATTCCAGATGCCTGCGGCTGATGTCTCTAAAAGTATGTCACATTCTTTCGTAGTTCAGATTTAAAGAGCATATATATGTATATGGAGCATATATATGTATATAAGAGCATATATATGCATATATGTATATGGAGAAGGGGAAGGGCAGGAAAGGAATGAGTGGTGGGGAGGATTAGAGAGCTTCTTGTGAAGAGATTCAAAAGGCCAGGATAGGAGGCTGCCAATTACTAGGAAATGCATTCTCCTAGAAGGATTATGTAGCAGATGCCCTAACCCCCTGAGGTAAGAGGCCACTGGTGATGACAGGCATTTCTTAGATGATGCTTTTTTAGAAGCTTGAATGTACTACTCCCCAGGATCCCCTTTGTTCAGTTCTAGGAGGGCCTCAAATGAACACAATTAAGATTTACTATTTATAAATATACAGACAGAAGCATTGAAGGATGTGTTTCTTTTTGTGAACCTATTCATATTCTGTATTCAGAAGGACAAGTTCCATAACTCAGAGGTCTAGGTGAATATCAAATCAGTGACATGTTGGTGGGACCCAGCATTTGATCATCTCAACAGTCTGCTAAGGAGATGAGTGGGTCTAAGCATTGCTATACATAAATATTGATGTTCTAGAGCCAGCAAAGGAGACGTTACTGCAATGTTTGTTTTAGTTGCTAATGTCTTCTTGAAGCCATTCTGTGGAGAGATGTGGGCTCAAATATGTTTTAGTGATTGCTTAAGGAAGGATTATTTTGGCTCATTTTGTACAATTTTCACCCATATGCACGTATCTTGTGTGCTCCTTCACCAGTCAAAATTCCGATTCTTAGAGCTTTCTTAATCATTTCAAAAGAATTGACCATGGTACTTTGGTGGAATCAAAAAGGGACCACATGGGATTATGGGCTGTATCTCTCTATAGTTGTGGCAGATGGTGGGAAAGAGGAAGAGGATGTGAGGAATCATATTTCTTAAATCAAACACACTACCTACAATACTCCTGGGAAACCAAATGAAAATATAATTGGGAAATATTTAGCAAAACAAATTAAAGTGCAATAGAACATATATAATGTTAATATGCAGTTTTCTAAGTCCATATAAATAGCTAGCAAGGATCCTTACATATGATTTAGTGGCCCCAATTTCTATGTGAGTTTGATACCACTATCATAGACTGCCTAAAAACATCAATTTATTATTCTTAATGTGTGCTACATTTGCCCAATGACCAATTAGTTTGATAACACAACTGAAGAAATTGTAACACATCAATAATGACGTTTCAACTAAATAGAAGGATGGCTCACAAGGTCTCCATGGAAAGGAAAATGAAGGAAGGGAGTGTCAAATTTGGCTTCATCAGCCTGAAGACAAGAAAAGACTATTTCATGGCATACTTGGCCATCCTACTGTGCAGTGGTTATGATTAGACCATTGTGAAGATAATTGCAGTTCAGTGCCAGTATTACCATGGGAAATGAGAAAATGTTTAAGGAGATGTCTATCCCTTTCTCCTCTTTAAATGGAGGAGTTCATGGCTTCATCCTCCAAGACAAAGCAAGAACAAAAACTAACAACATAAAAAGAAATCAATGAGGAAATTATATCATGCTGAAAGAAGCTATAGAAAACAAACCAATGTCAACATTAAACATATGCTCTAAAAGCCTTACCACCTAAATTAATAAACAATTAACTGAATTACAAAAAAAAACACAAATAGTACGCAGGTAGCAGGAGATGTTAATGTCCCTCTCTTAGTCTTGGACAAACCTGATAGAAATATAAATAAAAGAGGAAAAATGTAATTGAACAAATTACTGAACAAACTAGAGCTAAAAGAGTTATGGTTTCTTCTAAATGGGACTGCTAAAGATTATATATACTCTCAGCACCACATGGAAATTTTTTTTTAATGATTCATTTTATTAGGGCACAGATCAAAGAGCACAAACAAAAACCACAGACCCAAATGGAAACCTATCAATGAAATCCCTATTACTGACTGAGTGAAAGAAAAAGCCATAGAGACAATTAATAATTATGTAAAAGAAAATGATGATGATGAACCGGCATACCAAAATTTCTAGCCAGCTAAAGCCATCTTCAGGGGAAATGTTACATCATTAGAAACACACATTAACAAAGTAAAAAGGAAAGGATTGTTGAACTGAATTTAAATTTAAAAAACTAGAAAGCCAACAAATAAACAAATCTAAGATAAGCACTAAAGAGTAGATATTGAAAACTAGGAGAAATAAATAAACTGGAAAGCAAAAAGACTATACAAGTGAGAAATAAAATGAAAAGCTGGTTCTTTGAGAAGACCAATAAAACTGATAGACCTTTAGGCAGCCTGATTAAAAAGAGAAGAGCAGAAGATCAATAAAATATCAAATGAATATGGTAAAATCACAACAAAATCAGAAGAAAGAAAAAGAATTACCAGAACCTATTATGCACAGATATATATACCAACAAAACTGAGAATCTTAGAGAAAGAGGAATACTTTCAAAAATATAAAACACCTAAACTAACAGAAACCAAGTAGAGATCTCATAGAAAATCATCAAGGCATATGTCTGACTAGAAATGGAAGCAGACCAGTTCATGTAGACAGGCTGTTAAATCAGCAGCCATGGAATATTTAAAAACCAAAAGGAAGGCCTCCAATACATTGAATTGAGGATTTGGAGAAAGATAGGGACAAGAAATGCACAGGATGAGAAGCTGTGGAGGGATTGCAATCTGTCCTGGTGGAGGAAGTACCTGTGTAGATGAGATCACAAATACATCAGAATATGGGAGTGAGATACTACTCTGAGTTCAATTCTGTTTAATAAACATTGAATAATCTTATACTGTATACACAGTGCTATGCTAGGTGAGACACAAATTTTAGATAAGATGTTTTCCCTTTGATGAAGTTTACAGTCTAGTGGGGGGGGGTATTACATTTATCTATCATATGCTTATTCATACATCTATCTGTCTATCCATTTATCTGTCTGCCTATCTATACACCTATATATACTCACAGATAATTGGAATACAAAATAATCTACGATATATGAATGACAGAGACACAAAGTGATTGTTAGTTGATTGCTGAGTGAACTATTAAGAGGTCAAGGAAGGCTTCCTGGAGAATTTCAGTTGGCTTTTAAAAAGAGAATGGTCAGGAATTGAGCAGACAGCAGGGAGGTCATTCATTATTAAAGGGACTGAGAACAAAGATGAGAACCTGGTGGAGAGTGTCAGCGGATGTCCAGAAATCCAGTATGTTAAATATCTACTAGTAGTTGCAAGGCACTGGGGAAACAAAAATAATAACTCACATGAACAGAATTTTGGATCAAGAATTTAAAGAATCATCTGCCTCAATATCATAATTTAATAGATAAAGAAGATAAAGCCCAAAAAGGGGAGTGATGCATATGTTTCCATAGGTAAGTAGAGGCAAATCCTGGATAGAATCCAGTTTTCTTCCGTACTAGTAATGTGATTTTTTTAAAGCATGTTTTCTCACATAGAAGTGATTTATTTATGCCAGAAATTTAAAAATAGCATGGTTTTTAAGAGTTTGAGAGCTATTAAAGAATTTGTCTAAGACTATAGTGATTCTAAATCTTTGTTCTGTGAAGTTGGGTTTAAAATTTTTTTTATAACTGCATTTCAATATCATTGGTTTCATTTGTAATCCCATATATTTTATTGTATTAATTTAAAAATATCATTCCGAGAAAGCTTCATTGCCATGGGGTCCGTGACACAAAAAAAGTCAAGAAGCCCTGGCCTAGTGGCTTTAGAGATCTGCTTAGAGGTAAAAGACTGAACTACGAGATCTCTTAAGGTTTTATCTTGGGCTATTTTTATATGATATTAATGTAAATGAAATTCAGTTTTTAATCAATCTAGCAGTTCCTTGGAAAGAAAATATATTTTGAGTCAAGGGATCTGTATTCAAATCTCATCTTTACCACTTACTACCTATGTGACTTTTAATTTTCTTTATAGTTGTTCATCTGTAAAATGAGTGGGTTGGACTTCTAGCCCAAAGTCTATGATTTATTCTTTATTGTAGCTCAAGATTCCCTAACAGAAAAATTATCTATGATTGTAAATAATTTTTGCTTCATTGTCACACAGACTTTCTAAAAGATGGTTTTAGTTGTTTTCTTTAATAGAAGAAATTGGCTTTTTTTCCATGGAGAAAATTACATGGGAAGAAACAGTAAGAAGTGCAATTAAGAGCAAGATTGTGGGGTGAGAGAAATAAATAGTCTAACAGCTAAATTATAAATTGCAAGAGAGGAAAAGAACATATTAAAAAAGAACAAACATACCAAATAGAACATGGAAATCAAACTCAAAAACTGAGCTGGTGCTTTTTATCAAAAATTGGTCCTTGGTTTTATGGATTCAGATGACATTTAATGGAATACAATTAATTACAATGAATTTGCTGTAGGAAGAGTTTTTGGTGAAGAAGTTTAGAGACTTTCAGTAGCTAATTAAAGTAAGTTAATAGTGAGTTTAATTGTTCTTGAAACAAGTCAACTGGAGTCTGTGGGAAATGATGGGCTGAATGTATTGTCTTAATCATGAGGTATATGTAACCTTGTAATAGAGTTCAGCTTCAAGAAAGAAAAGTCCTGAGGAGAAGCTGTGTAAAAGCATTTACCCAAATACTCCTCTGAGACACATTCTTTTTCTTGAAGCTAAGCCTAGAGCAAACACAGTACTCCAGATCTGGTCTGAACAGGGCAGAGTACAAAGGAACTATTACCTATCTTCATTCTGGATACTATACCTCTGTTAGATTGTGAGCTCTTTAAGATCAGGAACTGTCTTTGCCTCTTTTTTTTTTTTTTTTTTTTTTTTTTGCATCCCCAGTGCTAAGCAGAGTGCGTGGCACATAAAAGGTGCTTGACAAATATTCATTGGACTCTTTAAAAAGTATCATTTATTTTTAACATTAATTTTTTTTTAAATGTTGAGTTCCAAATTCACTCCTTCCCTCCTGCCCCTCTCTCATTTATTGAGAAGGCAAGAAATGTGATATCAATTATACATGTGAAATCATGCAAAACCTATTTCCTTATTAGCCAAGTTGCAAAAAAAGAAAAAGCAAGAAAACTAAAGAAAGTTAAAAAAATAAGCTTCAATGTTCACTCTGATTTCATCAGTTCTTTCTCTAGAGGTGGATAGCATTTTTCACCATAAATCTTTTGGAATTGTCTTGGGTTATTGTCTTGATCAAAAAAGCTAGGTCAAAATATTTGAATCAGTTCATAACTCCATCAACAGTACATTACTGTTCCAATTTTTCCACCTTCCCTCCAACATCTGTCATTTTCTTTTTGTGTCATATTAGCCAATCTGATAGGTGTGGGGTGGTAACTCAGAGTTGCTTTGATTTGCATTTCTCTAATCAATAGTGATTTAGTGTATTTTTTTAATATGATTATAGAGAGTCTTGATTACTTCATCTGAAAACTGCTTATTCATATCTTTTGATCATCTATCAATTGGGGAATGGCTTTTATTTTTATAAATTTGACTAAATTCTCTACATTTTTGAGAAATGAGGCCTTTATCAGAGAAACTTGTAAGATTTCCCTACCCCTCTTTTCCTGCTTACTTCCCAATCTTGGCTGCATTGGTTTTGTTTGTATAAAACCTTTTTAATTTCATGTAATCAAAATTACCTATTTTACTTCCCATGATCCTTTTCTATCTTTTGTTTCTTCCCTTATCCATAGATCTGATGAGTAAAATTTTCCATACTCCCATAATTTTCTATTTTGCCTTTTTGTTTAAATCATTATCCATTTTGACCTTATCATGTGAATAATACCTTATATATCACCATGTTTTTTTTTAAAGAATCTCTTTGGGTCAAGAGTTTATTATAATTGACTCTATTTTGAGCACACAATTTGTATAGAAATTAAATGAATGCAAAATTCATGTTTTCCATTCCCACCCATCCACCTCTTTCATGAAAGAATTCCATATTTCTTTTTCTCTTTGGCTTGTTTCTTTTGCCTTTCTTATTATTCCTCTTCCTTAACACCTTTGGCTAGTGCTAGAGATGGGAGGTACTATGATGTACCTAATCTTTGTAAAACTTGGATTGATTGCTATTTACTTCTATAGCTGGCTCTTCTTAAAGGCTATGCAAAGCACAGGAAGACAGTTTTCCAATACCTATACCACTCTGGAGTATAGTCTTAGCACTTCATACAATGCCTGGCACATAGTAGGCACTCATATTTTACTTTTGTTGAATGTTAAAAAAAAAAACGCTTGTGAAAGGAATCCATGTCATAGAAATTTGAGTATAATCAACAGTTATGGCCATCCAACTCTGCCATATTCTGCTGTAGCTCCCAGGTATCCCATGAGCTCTTCAGGGACATTGTGGAGGGGAAGGGGGTAACCAAGAACCTTGGTAATATTGGTTCAAAGAGAAAAGCTCATTATTTTCTTCTCTTAAATTAAAAAAATGCTTGAAAGGATTCAGAGAGTTTAAGCTCTTAGATAAAATTAAATTACATAAATAAATCATTATTTTTCTTTAGTTTCAGGACAAGTTTGATTGAATATAGAGAAATAGACCCAAGAAATGGGCCTGAAAAAAAAAAAAAGCCCTGCACCAGTTTGTACTGTTTAGAGCTAACATTGAAGGAAGAACTACCAAGCAAGAGTTTTAGTATGGGGAATTTAAGTAAGGGAACGAGGTGGCAACTTTGGGATACTTACGTAGTCGAAACATAAGTTCCCAAAGTGACCGATGCTGCCCCTGGGAGGCACTGGAATGATCCAGGGAGGTGGTAGTAGTCTGGGGTGTAATTATGGGGCACTGAATAAAAATAAGGGGGAGGTGGAAGCATAAGGAAAGAAGGAAAGATAAGAAAATTTTGAAGAACTGTTCGTATACGTTTCATCTGTTGTGTAACAGAGTTAAAGTCGTAGTGGTAACATTATTTTCTAAATAAACACACAAAATGCAAATTATAACAAGTCCACTGACAGGTCTTCACAAGAATTGTTGGCAGGACAGCATGTAGTGCTTTGTCATGAAATCCAGCATGCATCAGCAGGAATATGTGCGTGTAATGACTTGTTTACAATACAATACTTATACAGTTACATGATGCAGTAGTACATCATCAAAATTTCAATGCAGGAAAAAACCCAAAAATTTACAATTCACAATAAATTATTAAACTTAAGATGCACCATTTTAAAAAACATATTTTATGTGTTTTTTTGAAATGAAGCAAATTTTTTTAAAAAACATGAAAGGGTTAAAGAAAGTAAATTTCCAGGAGGGCTCTAAGTAATTTTTTTTTTTTGAAAAGGGGGCAGTAGGCCAAATAAGTTTGGGAACCTCAGGTCTAAAGCTACCCATGTCTTGGGATGTGGTCAAAGCTCTAACAGGCAGTTAGTTGCCAGAATCAAGTCCAGCACCATTTAATTTTTAATCAAAGTCCTTTTGTTAGTAGATTGTAAGGAGAGAAGACTGGTAAATACTTGTCCACAATCAGATGAAACGTATACGAACAGTTCTTCAAAATTTTCTTATCTTTCCTTCTTTCCTTATGCTTCCACCTCCCCCTTGTTTTTATTCAGAATGCATGAAATAGGATGTAATATTTAAGTAAGAAGGAATATCAGATACTCCTCTCCCTAATCTAACCAAGGTTTTCTTGCTCTTTCTTTTCCATGTCTTTACAAAAAGATATGATTAGCCAAAATTCCATATCATCCTACCCAATTTTAAGTTCTAAAAACCCTGGCTACATGAAGACATTCCATCTTACCATGATTTATTTTCCATTAAAGCTGAGAGAAAGTAGGGATAAGATTGTGCTTCTCTCCTACCCCTCCCTGAAGACCTAGGTCTTTGTGGAAAGGAATACTTTAAAAGGGTTTTAAAATTCTTGCCCAAGGGTCTAGCTCCAACTTCTTACATTTCCTCCAGCATTTATTTTGTTTCCTTCCTTTTAGAGAAAGCCAGAGCTCTTGTTTAGGGTTTGGCTAAGCTCTTGGAGTTGTGGGTGTGAGTCATTCGGGTTATTAAAAAGTTAATTGCTGCAACAATGAATGAATTACTGAGGAGAGGGAATTGGGTGTACCCAGAGATAAATGGAACCCAGTAGGTTTGGTTCTCAAACTTGTCACATGATCGAGTTTTCATTAAGCCTTTCTATTCTGGCCCCACAAGGCTTAGAAATCAGAGCTTCAACTGTACTGTTCATTTAAAAGAAGAAAAGGCTTTTCTTTTCATAGGTAAAAATATACTATACCTCATAGACAGGACCCAGTAGAGGAAGGAATGATCTTTTAAAAATTTAGGTTTCAAAAATCTGGGCTAATATAATTAGCATCACTAATAATTTTGTATTGTAGATTTAAATTATGTGTAGACTTATAATCCTAGTGGTCTGAAATGGTAGTTTCCAGCCTTATCCAATTCTTCCTAGATCTGATTTCTCTTAGTTGGCCCACCGCAGCAGGGGTCTCAAAACTTTTTGTGCTATGCAACCCTATTGGTAAAAAATGTTTGATCACATATCCCCCAATATGTTCATATTTATTTATTTATAACTTATGTACACATACTATTATACAAATAACTATATGCATTATGAAATACAAAAATAGAAATTAGAAAAGGATACAGTCAAAATGAAAGGATATTTGATCTTAGAATGAAGGGGGAGCTACTTCTTTTCCATGTCTTCGCAAAAAGACATGATTAGCCAATTACCCTACTTGAGTAGGGTAGTGATATAGTTAGCCTTGTGATATAGGAAAATAATTTTGGCAGCAGTGTGGAAGATAGGTTAGGAGAAATGATGCTAGTAAGCCACAGATATTTCCTAATTGTGTGACCCTGGGCAAGTCACTTAATCTCTGTCTTCCTCAGTTAACTCAACTGTAAAATTGGGATTATAATAGAACCTGCTTCCTAGCATTGGTGTAAGGTTCAAATGAGATAATCTTGGTAAAGTACTTAGCACAGTGCCTGGCACATAGTAGGAACTTAATAAATGCTTATTCCCTTTCCCTTTTCCCTTGATGAGGAGGCTGAACTAGGGTGGTTGAGAGTGAAAAGAGGTATGGATGAGAGACATGTAGAGGTAGTCTAACATCTGATTAGACATATGGGATGAGGGAAAGTGAGGATTTGAAGATGACACTGAGGTTGTAAACTTGGGTGACTAGAAGGATCATGATAATTTTGACAATAAGAAGGACGTTTGGGAGAGGGATAGGTTTTGAGGGGGTGGGGTTTGATGGGCAAGAGACTGCAATGAAATCCGCAGGCAGTCCTAACTCATTCATGCCTGCTAATCCTATGACTCACGCTGTCCCATCAAAAATGAAAAGTGGGAAGACAGAGCTCTCGTCTGGTGGTCACTGCCCACTGCCCACAATACAGACGCTGCCATGACCTCAAGGTGATCTGGAGGAGAAGGTCTGGGGCGGAATTTTCCCAATGGCACCCGCTGCAGATTCCTGGTAGAAGGTAGGTTAGAGGCCGATGACAAACAAAGAATGAAGGAGGGAACAGTCATTGTAGTGGAGACAAACCTCACAAATAACTATAATGGAGAAATGGTTGATCTCCCGGTCTTTGGGGTCAGGTCGTGGTCACCAAGGGGTCACTGGCCCCTACTTTGGAAGCCACGAAAGGATAGCTAATTCTCTTGAAGTGACCAGTCCAAAGGCATAGTTTTTAAGGATTCCTTCCCTCCCTGTGTTGTAGAGTCAAGGTTAAGGGCTGATAAGATTGAAGAACAGAATGGTGTCTCTAGGCAGGGACTCTTGGGTGCTTAATAAATTGGAGTAAGTTAATTCTCACCCTCCATATCTGGATAGTGACAGGGTGCTGTAATATAGAGGAAAGAATGCTGAGTTTTATGTTGAAGGGCCTGTTCAAATACCAGCATTTCTACTTACTACTTGAATAACCTTGGGCAAGTCACTTAACACACTTTGGGCCTCATTTTCATTATATGTAAAATATTTTATATATAAACATACACACACATATATAAATACACATACATAGAAAAAGAAAGGGAGAGGGAAGGAGGGGAAAAGAGAGAGACCAAAAGACAGAGACAGAGAGATAGAGACAAAGAGATTAATATATATAATGTGAATATCATATATATTGTATATATCTACAATATACATTATACATAATATACACATATACATTATATTAGTATAATATTTGTTAAATATATAACATATAATATGTAGTTTCTGCTTAGACTTATGTAGAAAAGAATACTGGTATATTAGTCTGAGCCCTTGAGCAGGTCTTTTACTTTTTATTAAAACACACACACACACACACACACACACACACACACACACACACACACATACTGCATTTGGTTTTTTGGTAGGACAGTAACTGAATTGAGTGTACAATTTGCAGCTTTTTGAAAGGAACGGGACCTTTGTTTCTTCCCAGTCATAACGTCACAGGTGATCTCGCACCCGCCTCTGGAGTTATCACTTTCCATTATATTCAGTGCCTCTAAATCAGCTTCCTTTGCTGATTTAGGCGAATGAAGTGCCTGTCATTTTGTGTAGCTAGCACATGATGCTGCCCTCCAAATGTCATGCATCATCTCCACTTTTAGTCCTGTTCTAAATGGAGATCCTGCAGTGGCCTCAGATGACCTCAGAGAGCTTTGGCCTCTTACCTCTCTGGGGCCATTGGTAATGGAAGCAAGTGCTTCCTCAAGATCAACACACTTCTCAACTCAAAGGATCTCTACCCTTCCTATGGACTCTCCCAGAACCTACAACTGAATGTACATAAGATAAATTGGAAGATAAAGTTGGAGTGGACTAGAGCAGAACTCAGTTTTATGACAGTCAAGACTGCATCATTAATTACAGAAGTTAATGATGATTCAGACAGTTTGCAGAGCAGAATGGCATAGTGTTGCCCTTGAAATGGGAAAGAGATTCTAATCCCACATCCAATATTTACTAGTTGGTGCAACTATTGCTTTTGGAAAGGGTGTGGCAATAAATTATCCCATGACTCCACTTAGCATTTTTACAACCCCTCCACTTAAAAAAAAACAAGACCTCCCTTGCTAGGCTACCATTCATACATACATACATACATACATACATACATATTTACATACATTTATATATACTATATATACACACACATACATACATATATATGTATATGTTATCTTTTATTTGAATATAAGCTTCTTGACAGATCAGTTTTCATATTTGTCTTTGTGTTCTCAGAGCCTAGCACATACGTGCTTACTAAATGCTTTCTATTCCATTACCATGTTCCATGTTCCGTGTCAAGAACTTGTTCTCCTTCAATCTGCAGTCCCTACCCTACCCCCACCCCCCAAAAAAGTGAGAGAGGAAATGTGAGGGGGACAGGGAAGGAAAAACAACACAAAACAATAAAGGGTGAAAAGAATAGGGGGGAATGATATATGGTGAGACATTATGGGAAATTACCTTCTAATTATGATCCAAAAGACAAACTAGGAGTCATTGTAGACTGTTTCCTAAAAACACGAGTCCAATGTAGCTCTCTATAAGCTGCTTTCTTCAATTCCAGACTCAGTGACTGAGGATGGGGAATTGTATTTTATGTCCTTTTTAATTTGTCCCTCATTTGTTTTTAAACTTAAATTATTAAAGTCTTCTTAATTGGATTTTATGGCTTGTAAGTGCCAATTGCATTAGGAAAAAAGGGGATTAAAAAAAAAAAAAAACCTTGAACATGATGAACTAAGCCAAATTTAGGCTTAGCCCACATTAGAGGCCATTAAAATTCTGGGCTCAGTCAAGAAAAGTATTAGAAACAATGGAAAACATTACCCTGTCCCTGTGGACAGGGACACTGTGGCGCATACAGAATACCGTATGTGGTTTTGGTGGCCACATCCCAAGATATCACAGTAGAATTGAGGAAGATACAAGAGAAGGCCTACTGAAATAAGGAAATTGTAAGGGCCACCATATAATGCTGGGCCAGGAACTAAAGTTTTAACTAAGAAGAATACTGTATATATTTGTATTGGGTTTTTAATTTTCCAAAGGACTTTCACAATTTTTTTCCCAATTTTATCCTCGTAAAATCATGTGAGGTAAGTAGAGTAGATCCTATATTATTTGACTTTTTCTAGTATTAAATACGAGAAAACAGATGTCCAGAAAGAGAAAAAGGGGACATGACTGGACCAAAGTCACACAACCAAATGATTAAAGGGGTAGAATTAGAACTCATCTCCCATGAAACTACATTGCTTCTCAATAAAATTATGAAGAACTTGTACACTCATTTTAACCAGATCCCCCAGCATATTAAAACTAGGTAGCAACTTTCAAAGTTTGAGAAAGGTAAATTCAGGACAAATAAAGGAATTACTATTTTTCATAGCAAGTAACTTACGCAACTCACCCTAATACATAGTTATCAGCCTGCAAGTATAAATGGGTTTTTAAAATGTTTTGACAAATTCATGGATTATTGTTGTCTAGTGGATTATAAAAGAAAGCCAGGCTGCTGTTGAGGTTGATGTCAAGAAACTTAACCACGTCCTATGGTACATCCCTTGTTGTGTTACTGTAAGAAACAAAATATAAATGTGAACATATTCAAGGTCTGTCCTCATGTTGTGGTCCTACCTTCTTCTGAGGGTGGGTGGGGTAAGTGGGAGAAATCAAATACCACCCTACCAGGGACTGGTTTGGGTCCCATACTTGAGCACCAGTTGTTTAAGACTTTTTTTATCCCCCAGCATTTAGCAGAATGTTCTGTGCATATATAGATGCTTAATAAATGTTGAATGAATGAAATGAACTAAATCAGGGGTCCTTAACCTGGGGGTCTATGCACTTGTTCTTTAAAAAATTATTTTGATAATTGTATTTTAATATAATTGGGTACTTTTGTAATCCCAGTTATTTTATCTTATTAATTTAAAAACATTCTTAGAAGTGGTCCATTAGTTTCACCAAACTGTCAATCTGTGGGTCTATGATATCAAAAATATTAAGAACCCTTGGTCTAGAGGATAGAGAAATTGAAGTAAACTAAGGGAATGAGTTCTAGAGGTGAAAGGATTTTATAATTATGAAAAGGCTTCCTGAGTGCCTCATCATCTTAAATCAGAACATATCTTATTTGCTTTTAAGATAGAGGGGATAAAACTTGTCTGCTTTATCAACATTACTGTAAAATAGCCTGCTTAGAAAACATCTTTTATTTCAGAGAGTCATGAGTTATTAACCTTCGGCTTTGCTGGGATGGAGGCAAGCACAGTTCTTTTCTATTTATATGTTGATGCCATATTACAGATACAGTGGGAGAGTTTCACTGGAGGTCTGTGTGTGAGCAGCTGCTAGGTCAGATTTACTGTATCGTTGCCCTGCAGTGTGTTCTCTGCTAATATGCTGTTCTGGGTCCTCCAGACAGGACTGTGGTGTGCAAAGGGGAAGTTGTTAACTATAGGCAAATACCATAGGGGAACAGATACATGGACGGACAAATGAATTCAGAGTTTGACTTCAAGTAGATATGCCTAGGAATGTTCTAAGATCTATTGGTACCTCCCTTCAAATCTGACATCTGTTAGATCACATCTTAACTGTCCTCATTTCAATCTAATGCATTTGGATTCTTGTGTGCATCCCCCCTCTCTTAAAACAGGAAATAGATGCAATTGTCTTAATCAAGTGCTTCCTATATACATTCTCTTGAATGTTTGCAAAGAATTTTAAAATACTTATTTAAGCAAATAATTGGCATAGGAACAAGGCCTGGAATGTCATTGGTATAGGGAACTCCTAGTGATGAAACTCCCTCTACCATTGCAGGTTGCTACCTTCTCTTCAACTTGTAGTTTTAGGGAGCTGACTACAATACTCAGAGGTTCAATGACTTACAAGCCACTCTGTCAGAGTCAGAAATTGAGCTCAGTGACTCTAAGGCACTTCTCACAACCTTAGCATCATCCTTGGCTTCTGACTTGAACCCATTTCATATGTCCAATCAATTGAAAAATCTTGCTTCTAGCTCCACCACTTAGCATGACTTCATGGATGCTGTCTGAGCTGTCCTTGGAGTCAGGAAGATCTCACTCAATAAATTCCAGTAGCTCCTTGTTAACTCTAGGATCAAACAAAAATATAAACTCTTTTGTTTGGCGTTTACAGTTCTTTACAACCTAGTTCCTTTCTACTTTTTCAATCTTCTTATATATTACTCACCTCCATGCTTTTTATAGTAGGGCCAGACAGGCCTATTTTCTGTTCCTTACACACAGAGTCCTATCTCTCATTTCTGTGCCTTAGCACTGGCTATTCCCTACTCCTGAAATGCTTTCCCTCCTCCTCTCTGCCCCTAGGATTCTCTGGTTTCCCTCAAAACTAAGCTCAAATGCCATCTTCTACGGGAAGCCTCTCCTGCCCTCCTTGGATACTAGTACCTTTTCCTCTAAGGTGACCTTGTGTCTTCTTTGTGTGTATTTTCTACATACCTACAGATGTTGTCTCCCCTGGCCATTAGAATATATCTCTATATAGGAAGAGTTTTTTTATTTTTTTGTCCCTAACACTTAGAGCAGTGCCTGGCATAGAGTCAGTACTTAACAAATGTGTGTTTCCTTTATTGAATGGTCAGTAAAAGATTAGGTAAGGCTCATCTTTCTCCTGTATGACCCATATACAGTCCATTATCAACTACTGTTTCTTTCCTTAAATATTTCTTCCATTGTTCAAAGGGCGTGAGGGCGGGGAGGCAGAGGATGGTTTCCTTGAGAGTTCTTGACATTGTATGGATCCACCAATTATCCTTAGGTCTCTCTATGTGATTAGGTGATTTCTTTTTCTGGTCACACATCTCTCTTATGACATATATTATGCTGCTTCCTCTTGCACCTCTTCACTGTAATATGTTGGTAACATAGGCAGCCAGATGGTGCAGTGGCTAGAGTGCCAGGCCTGGAGTCAGGAAGACTCATCTTCATGAGTCCAAATTTGGCCTCAGACACTTAGTATCTGTGTGATCCTGGGCAAGTCACTTAACCCAGTTTACCTCAGTTTCCTCATCTGTAAAATGAGCCTAAGAAGGAAATGGCAAACCACTCCAGTATCTTTGCTAATAAAATCCCAAACAGGGTCACAAAGAGTTGAACATGACTGAACAACAAAATATGTTTTCATCTGTTTACCCTCACCATGCACCTCTCCATTGCCTTTTAAGTGAGCTACAGTAGTAGATCTTTGGATAATGTGGTATTCTGTGCCTCCTAACTATACAGAATGTTCAGAAAAATATTGGTGTTCTTTTTTATAATTAACAAGCATTTATTTTCTCTCTTTCACACTTCTCTCACCCCAAATTGAAGGGAAAAAAAGAAAAATAAAGCCCTGTAACAAATATGCAAAACAAAATCCCTCACTGGTCATATCCAAAAATGTGTGTCTCATTCTGTATGTTGTGTCTCTGTCAAGAGGTGGGCAGCAGGTTTTATTATCAGTCTTCTTGTAATTCTAGTTGGTCACTGCATTGATCAGAGTTCTTCAGTCCTTCAAAGTTTTTTTGTCTTTACAATGTCATTGTTATTGTATAGATTGTTGTCCGGGTTCGGCTTACATCACCCAGTATCAGTTCATACAAATCCTTCCGGGTCTCTCTGAAACAATCTCTTTCATCATTTCTTACAGCACAATAATATGAATACTGATGTTCAAAAGATGGGGTTTTATATCAGAGAGGAGTTTGGAGCCATTTTTAATGGCACAATACAATTTCCTCAAAGCAATCCAATTCTTTGCTCCTTTGGTGTCAAACTCAGGAATGGGGCTACTGAGCTGTACGTAAGGATCCATATCAGCTGCATATTGACTTAGAAAACTGCACATTAATATTATCTATATTCTATTGCACTGCTATTTATTTTGTTAAGTATTTCTTAATTACATTTTCATCTGGCTCAGGCAGACTTCAGGAGTGTTGCAGGGTTGACACCTTTGCTCTACCATTCGGAGCATAAACTCTGGCAGATTCCATGAATGAAGAAAGATGTCAAGTATGGTTCTAGCAATAGACTGTGTCTGCTTTCTAAGGACCAGGAGAAAGGGAGGAACCTCAGCATATTGATCTAGAAGGCAGGAGAGCCCATTGAAGACATGGGGTAGAGGGCATGAGCAAAGGGATGGAGACAGTTGCATTTGTTTGGTTATGGTAGATTGCACTGGCAGCAAGATCTTCATTTTACATATGGAGAAGCAGAGGCATGGGAAGGTAAATGAGTATTTATTTCAAGTCTGTACAGATTCTCAGCGGTAGGGGCAAGGATGGAATATGAATCACTTGAGTCCTTGATTATTCCCATAAGTCTTAAATTGTACTGCCTTTTTCTAGAAGAGGTGGGCATGCATTGGCATGTGTGCATAAATTTATATATACCTTCAAAGATTGGTTTTTTTTATTTTCCTCCTCTCTTTTTTCTTCCTTCTTTACTTTCTCATTCTCTATCTCTCCCTTCCCTCCGTCTCTTCTTTCCTATACTTTCTTTTTCCCTCTTCTTTTTGTTTCTCTTACTCTTTTTCTGCCTGCTTTTCTATTTTTTTATTTCTTTCCTCCCTTCTTCCTTCACTCCATCATTTCTTTTGTTCCTTTCTTTAGAATCATTGTGAAAATTATTTTGAAGGCCATTAGTGGTCATTTACAAATGAAACAGAGCTTAATCAATCTACTTTCAGTTAAAAAACTACTGCAGCAATGTATATTGCTGCTAGCTTTCTGGGTCTTCTTTTCCCATTATGAAGTTGACTTTACTTAAGTCTGTCAGTGAACCAGAATAAATCTATGCCTCTATGGAATCTGCATGTACCACTCTAGAGTAGTAAGAGAAGCAGAGACTCACTTCCATCAGAAACAATGAAAAGGGATTTCACACGATCTCTATTGCGGTGACTAGCCCTGTTCCAGAAAGCCCCTCTGGGGCTCATTTAGTCTCCAGAAGCTCCAGGGCATTTCCCAGAAGCCTGCTGGATAACCTGGCCTATTTTATGATTGATCATTGCTATTTTTAAAGCCTAAACTGCTACTGAAAAAGTTTAAACCCCAGTGTTGGGATTTGCTGCTACAAACTGTCATCTTCTTTCTGAAAATTGCATTCCAGTAAAGTCAATGGCAAATTTGTTCCCAGATGCTTGGATGGTACAGTGCTTACTTGTGAAGGTTATGCTGTTCCATTCTCCGTGTTTTTCAGTCTCTGTCAGAGAAAGAGAAAGAAGAAAAAAAAAACCGGTTGTTCTGGTCTCAAGTTCTGACTTCTCCATTGATCTTCAAACCAATGTTTTCCTCTTCCTCCTTTCAGCACCTCTCCTATACCTTCCCAAAATGATTACATGATATGTTCTGAGCAGTAACTCTTAAGGATCACACTAACTATACCTTCCCAAGATATGTTCTGAGCAGTAACTCTTTAGGATCACACTAACTCCGAGGAGTATTGCAAAAACACTGTCACCAAAGGGATAAGGCAGTTTTATTCCTTGCACATTGTGACTTTTCCTGTTGTGGTTTCGATGTATCACGGGTTGGCATAAAAAATTAAATAGGAATTTTGGGGGAGTTTTGAGGAAGCCACAGATGACACAGGAAAGCCAGCAGATGACACAGAAAAGATTTAGGAACTCAGAAACGCATAAAATATATGTATAGTATTGTATAATATCAACATTTTATCTTTCAATACCATAATAATTCAGACTTCTCTGGTGTAAAGAGAGGACCAAAATAATTTGAGTGGATTTTCCAAATTGTGGGGGTGCTGCAACCCTAATCCCTGTGATAGGAAGGGATAACTGTACATCATTCTTAGTAAATAACTGTACTCCTCAATACTTAATGGAGTCATTTCTCTCATGTCTCCAAAGAGGTCTTCCTGAAATGTTAAGTACAATAACATCACATTCATTCAGCATTATCAGGGAAAATTAATTATTCTGTGCAAATGCATATCCCTAATGATTACCATTTACTTATTCAAATATCTATCTATATCTATATTTTTATCTGGATCTGGATCTATAGCTATCTATCTGTCTATAAAATTAAACCACTTTGGTCAGAAATTTTTCTCAAAGGCATCATACCCTTTCCCATTACTTAAAGTTTATTGTAAAGAGATTAAGTTTTCCTAGATGAGTCAGGGCTATTTGTAATAATGTCAGTTACTGTGCTGTGTAGGCATACTGTAATACCCTCAGGAGCTAGTGAGCATTTGGGGCTGGTTGTCCCTGTGCTAAATGGTGCCAGACTTCTGTTCTTTTTGAGTTTTTATAACTATTTTTTATATTTTTTCCATCTATTCCCTTGCTGCCAAGTTAGTAATTATCACTTTTTGCTGCTGTCTGTGTGCCTACCTTAGCAACCCATCCAGTTCGCTGCTTTTCACCTGCTATAGATGAGGTTATCAGATAATCAAATAATAAAAGCTTGTTAGAATTATGTCAAAAATAAAACCAAGTAGATGTTGAATAAAAGTCTAAGGGACTCTCTGATAAATACGTTTGTTTTAGTGATAACTTAAAGGCCCTTTTTGTTGATTTTTTTCCGCAACTATGTTTCAGTTTCAATTCAACTCAACAAATATATTTTTTTAAGTTTTTGCTGTGTACAGAGCACTGTCAGGTGCTGGAGGAGATAAAAAGTACGCCTAAGACATAGTCCCTGCCTTCATGAAGTTTATTTATTCATTCATTCAAAAAATATTTATTAGGCACTTATTGTGTTCCAGGCACTGTGCTAAATACTTAGGGATACAAAAAGATGCAAAAGACAGTCCCTGCCCTCAAGAAGCTTACAATCTAATGGGGGAGACAACATGTAAACAAATATAGACAAAGTTAACTAAAAACAGGATAAATAGGAAATAATTAAAAAGAGGGAAAGCACTGAAGCTATTAGAGGTTAGAGAAAGCTTCCTGTAGAAGGTGGGATTTTAGTTGGGATTGAATGGAAACCAGGATGCCCATTTCAAGATGTCTGAAGGGCAGTTGGAGATGTGAGATTGGAAGTCAGGAGAGAGATTGGGGCAAGAAAAGTAGATTTGAGAATCATCAACATGAAGATGGTAATTAAATTGATTCCAGCTGATGAGATCACTCAAGGAAATTAACATTTAGAGGGAGAAGAGAAAATGACCCAGGACATAATTCTGAGGAACACACAGTTAAAGGGTGTGATCTAGGGAAGGATCCAGCAAAGGAGACAGAGAAGGAGTGATCAGATTGGTAGGAGGAAAACCAGAAGCCAAAAACCTAGAGAGAAGAGAGTATTAAGGAGGAGAGAGTGATCAGCAGTATCAACAGGGGCAGAGAGGTCAAGGAGAGGAAGACTGATTGGATTTGGCAGCCAAGAGATCATTCATAACTCTGGAGAGAGCAGTTTCTGTGGAATGATAAAGTTGGAAGCCAGATTGTAAGGGGTCAAAAAGAAAATGGGAGGAGAGAAAGTGGAGACACCTATTGTAGATGGCTTTTTTGAAGAGGTTAACTGCAAAGGGTAGAAGAGAAATAGGATGATGGTTACAGTCTAGCAGGAAGATATGCTATACATTTTCAAAAATCACGTATTATGTTGTAGTTAAATATGTAAGAAAAGGGAAGGGACTCTGCCTACTATGTGATACACTCCATGCTAAATGCTTTTTATAGATATCTCACTTGATTTTCACAACAACTCTGTGAGGTAAGTGCTATTATTCCCATTTTACAGTTGAGGAAACTGAGATTAAATGACTTGCCCAGAGCCACACAACTAGTAAGTATCTGAGGTTGAATTTGAACTCAGGTGTTCCTGCCACTATCTGCCTCTACAAGAGATGAGTATAAAGTGGAATTAGAATAAGAAAAATCACTGTCTACTGCAGATCAGGGAAATGTTCTTAGAGGGGATTGCTTCTGAGCTTTCCATTGAGGGAGAGAGAAGATAGTCCAGGGTTAGAAAAGTAAAGCAAAGACTTTGAGTTGGATAGGTCTATGAGGGATGACGAGTAACAGAATTTGACTGGAGCATACAGTAGGTGGAAGGGCTAGAAAGTGGAAATGGTAGGTAGAGGGCATCTAATGACACCTAAGTAAGTTTGAACTTTATTCAGTAGACAAAGGGGAGTGAATGGAAGATTGGGGCAGATGAGATAACCAGATGTATGTATAAAATGTATAAGTCAAATTAACCTGGCAAAGTGTTATAAAGGATAGGATTGGGTGGTAAGGAGGAAGATGAAGTTTGAGAGAGGTCAGGCAATAGTCCAGGTAGATAGAATATGAGGGACTATAGTAATCTGGCAGCAATGGTAATGTGGAGAAAGGGGCAGATGTGAGAGAGATTCCCAAAATAGATCACGACTTGTTTTTACTCAGTTTTCTCATCTGAAAGGTCAGAGCAGATGACCTCTGAACTTCCTTCCATATATCTAAATCTGTAAGTCTATGATTGGATGTGGGATAGCACCAAGATTTTAAACATGAGAGGTGGCAAAAATGATGGTTGCACTGGTAGAAATAGTAGAATGAAGAGGAATGGAGAAAAGATAAGTTCAGTTTGGTATATATTGAGCTCGAGATACACTGGGGACATTCAGGGAGAGATGTCCTTCTCATAGAGATTCAAGTCTGAAGCTCTGAAGAGAAGTCAGTTAGACATATAGATTTGTATAGTGGTGATAGATGGAGCTGTAGAAATGAATGAGATTGCCAGTGAAGAAAATATAGAAAGAAAAAAGGACTGAGGACAAAGTCTTTCAGAGATTTGAGATCACTGGATAAATGACAAGTGATGTTTCTGACACAATGTTACAGTGCTTTTACAAGTGCCTAGCACATAGTACATACTCAATACGTCCCTGTGGGCTGGTTGCTTGCTTCCTTGTATAGTACAGTATAGAGAAGTACATCAGTTCAAAATGAGGTAACAGGTAATAATAGATTTTTTTAAAATTGTCCTTGGAGTAAAAAAAGATCTGGATTCAAGTATCACCTCTGATACATGTGTATCAGATAAGGATATATGACCTTGGGCAAGTCATTCAACGCCTTAATGCCTCAGGCAACTCTCTATCTTTCTAAGACTGTAAGTTTCAGGACAGTTGTTGATCTGATTATTAGAGAGGAATATATGCCCACACACATGTGTATGTACATACACATATGTGTATACACACTTGTATGTATATGCATATCTACATACACATCAATTAAATATCAAGTCCATTCTCTCTATATATCTATGTATGGAGAGAGAGAGAATGGACCTGTTATTTAATTGATGTGTTGCTTATGTGGATATACATATATACATGCATGTGAATATATGTATATATGTATATATATGTGTAGATATATGTCTATATATGTAGTCACCATAAACTTGGTAAAAGAAGAACTGATTAGTATACTGATAAAAGACTCAAGCCAGGTCTCTAGGAGTTGTAGAGAAAGGGGATCTTAGGGAATCAGTAATCTTTTTGAGCAGGATAGAAGAAAGGATTTTGATGAGTAAAGTAATATGAGAGATTAAACATTGTATCTGTATCTATATATAGCAATACCTCACTTATCAGAAGATAGGCTTCTAGAAAGCTTGGTCATATGGACACAGCCCATAAACCAAAAATGAGCAAAAAAGGCCACTGAACATTACCAAAGCTTACATGCAACTCATTTTTAAAAAACCAAAATCACTGGACCCAGCAATTTACTACCACTGAAGTCAATATCTGGATGTTCAGGTCGACGGTGTGTGTGCCATATCATTTAATTAGTTGGAGGCTTCAGGACAGGTTTTATGTGAAAGCACATAAGACTCAAGGAAGATTTGGGGCTTTTTTTTTTAAGCCTATTTGGCTTGAATGAACTAAGATTAGTTTTGTTGGCAAGGTCCTGCCAAACTTAACCACAATTGTTGGGAACTTATTTAATATTCTTTAATATTCACCTTCTGTGAATAGAACATTGTAGGATTCCCACAAATCGTTATTGTTGTGACTGAATATTTGGTTGAAAAGCTAGACATGGTGGCATAAGAAAACAGGGCTCCCTCTTTGAAAATTTGTGTATAGTTTTAGCAGTGTCAGGCCCAGCTAGCATTTATAGAGTGCTTTTAAGATTTGCAAAGCACTTTATAAATGATCTTATTTAATGCTCATAACAACACTGGAGGTAGGTGCTATTATAATCCCCATTTTACAGATGAGAAAATGGAGACAAGCAGAGGTAAAGCTCAGGGCCATATAGCTAGGAAATATGGCCAGATTTGAACTCAGACCTTCTTGACTCTGGCCCAAAGCTCTGC
This sequence comes from Vombatus ursinus, assembly GCF_900497805.2. NCBI lineage: Eukaryota > Metazoa > Chordata > Mammalia > Diprotodontia > Vombatidae > Vombatus > Vombatus ursinus. Next base: position 39,910,037 of record NW_020954590.1, on the reverse strand, counting down.
CCATTGCACTACCCACCTACCAGTTAATTATTTCAGACAAAAGGTTGAAGAAAATGGAAGGCCTGACAAAAGCCAAAGTGGCTCATGTGCAATAATGAGGTGTAATGAAGAGCACTAATTCTTCTGGAATCAGAAGACCTGGGTTCAAATCCCATCTTTGGCATTTCTTGCCTGTGTGACTTTGCTAGACCAGTTTTCTCCTCTGCAAAACAAGGGAGATAGACTCTGATCACCTCTGAGGTCCCTTCCAAAAGTTTAAATGGCCCAATGAAACTATGGGGCCCATGACTATCAAAGTAAACCTGAAGAAAAAACAAAGGAATACTGAAAAGGAAGGAAGGAAAGGAGTCGGCAGTTTTATGCCATTCTATTTTCATAATCAGATTGGGAGAAAAATGGCTTAAAAAAACAGAAAGCAGGGGCAGCTAGGTGGCACAGTGGATAGAGCATCGGCCCTGGATTCAGGAGGACCTGAGTTCAAATCTGGCCTCAGACACATAACACTTACTAGCTGTGTGACCCTGGGCAAGTCACTTAACCCTATTGCCTAGACAAAAAAAAAAAAAACAGAAAGCTCAGAATACAGCCTAAGTTGGAAGATGTGACACATACAAAAAAAAAATCAAGTACTACTTCATGTTATAGTAAAGTGCATAATAATAAGAATAACACTAAAAATAATAATAGCTAACCTTTTTATAGTGTTTACTATGCCACTGTGATAACTGCTTTATAAATATTAAGTCAATTGATAAAGGTAGATCCTTTGAAGAAATGAGGGACATTTAGCCTTAAGGAGAGAAGATGGTTCGGGAGGTGGGAGAGGAGGGGATGATAGCTATCCTCTAATATCTGAGAGGTTAGCCTATGAAGGAAGACTTAGTCTTGTCCTACTTGGCCATAGGGTGTAAGATAAGCACAGAGTGATGGTACTATCAGAGGTCAGAGTAAGGAAGGGATTTTCCACTAGGAAAATCAGGGAAGTATTTACAAAAAGGTTGATGTATGAGCTTTTTTTTTTTTTTTGGCTAGGCAATGGGGTTAAGTGACTTGCCCAGGGTCCCACAGATGGTGTCAAGTGAAGTGTCTGAGGCCAGATTTGAACTCAGGTCCTCCTGACTGCCGGGCTGGCACTCTTTCCACTGTGCCACCTAGCTGCCCCGATGTATGAGCTTTATATCAAGTATGTAGTGGATTTCAACAATCAGAAAAATAGTTCCAAGTATCTTTCTGTTCTTTAACGCCAATTGCCAAATTAAAAGAAATGTGTTACCCAGAAACAGACCCTTCACTTCAGGTGGGATCTGATCAGGGAAGAGTAGAACAAATTTACCATATTCTTCATTCTTGATACTCTTCCTTCTTGTCAGACTACATACATAACACATGGTGTTGCAGTCTGAGCTGGTGACAAGTAGCTTCAGTTTTAGAATGAAATAGCAACTGTGTCTTTGATGGGAAAAAGAAGTATGGGCTGTGTTTTCAAGCTTATGCCTAATACTCAGGATTTGATCTCATGATATTAAAAGGCTTAACAGCCTATGATTCCTCCCTGACTATATAGGAAAACTGAGTTTAAGAAGAATATCAAGGAATCACATTGAGTTTAAAGAGCTGTGGTTGAAGGTTAGAGAGTCATTTGAAGCTGCTTATTTTATTTATTTATGTATGTAATCATTTTTAAATTTTTTTCCACTTACATGTAAAGACAATTTTCAACATTCAGTTTTGGAAGGATTTTGAGTTCCAAATTTTTCTTCCTCTTCTGCCCCCCACCCCAAGATGGCAAGCAATCTGATATAGGTCATGCATATGAAGCTGCTTCTTTATAAACAGAAAAACAAAAACAAAAAAACACCTCCAAGTATAAAAGACTTCTTGTGTTATTTTTTTCTTCATATTTGAAAATGATTATCTCACTATGAAGGTATTTACAGAAAGTAAGATACATTTCTTATGATATGCAAAAAAATTTCAAGGGCTGGCTGGGAAAGGAATGGGAGTGAAAAAACAGACCAATTGAAAAATCAGAAAATTGCCAAATTGAAAGGGATCTTGGACAGCAGCTAATCCAATCCTTGACTGAAACTTGAATCCTATCTATAATGTCCTGATTTTATCTAAAGACTTACAGTAATGAGAAACTCACTACTCCCTTCCCCAAGTAGTTGATTTTTAGCACCAAGAGCAGGGATTTATGTTGTCCCCACCAAATTTCATCTTAACTTTACCCCTTCATTCCAACCTATGTAATGGATTTGACTCCATTTTTCAATGTATTAGCCATTCCTCCTAGCTTTGTGTCATTTACAAATTTGATTTCCTTTCTGCAAGATAATCATGTCAGTTTCAGTCCTGTCTGACTCTTCATCACCCCATTTGGAGTTTTCTTGGCAAAGATACTGGAGTGGTTTGCCATTTCCATCTCCAGCTCAATTTACAGAGGAGGAAACTGAGGCAGACAGACTCTATCCACTATATCACCTAGCTGCCCTAAGGTAATTTTACCCAGGCCTGAAAAATTAGAAAGGAGTACAATTGGCATAAATACTAAATTGTGATGATAATAGGTTTTTTTGTTTCCCTTAGTAATAAGGAAACAGTAGAATCCTGGGTCTTTGAGGTCATTGAGACTAGAAAAGAAAACAGTGCATGCCTGGTGAATATCAGTGAGTCATGGCCTTGGCATGACATGGGTTGGTTTGATATGGGGATATACCTTATTCCAGAACGGTCCCAAGGGATATTGTATAATAAATAAGGCTTGGAGATCTGATCCAGTCTTTGGATAATCCCATTGCAGTTCAGAGAACTCCTTGACAAGTCTTTGCAGTATCCTTTTTACTTAGTATTTTGGAAGGAGTGAATAGGAAAAAGGCATGGTGTCCAGGACAATTATTTCATTACTGTGGCAAACTACCAGTGAGGAAATTCTGTTTATCAGTGCATGTTAGCCACTAATTTGCAATTTATAATCTTGGAGAGTCACTTGGCACAGTTACAGGTTAGGTGACTTGTTTATGTAACACCAATATGTGTCAGAGTCTTGAACTCAGGTCTTTCTGTCTCCAAGGCCAGCTTTCTATCCATTATGTCACGGTCTTTCTTGGAATAGCATACATTCTGGTAATATGCTCTGGGACAGTGTGGTTCATCCTTTTGAGAAGTGGTGCATCATCCTGCCTAATGTCACCAGGATGCCAAGGAGAAACACCAAAAAGAACTATGACTGTGGAGATGATTGGTATCTTGGCTGTGTGTTTCTTTTAACTCTTGGTCATTAAACTTGAAGCTCAAGTTACCTGTTTCCTTGTTGATTCATCTGAGATACTTTAAAAAAAATTCTTTGGTGGTGTGTGTCATCACATTATCAAATAAATGGTAAATCATTAGCAATCAGTTTTGGCTCCTTTAGCAAATGAGATCAAATGAGATAATTTTGTAAAGTGCTTAGCACAGAGCCTGGAACATAGTAGGGACTTAAAAATGCTTGTCTCCTCCTTTATCTCCAGCACAAAGCCAACACATTAGGAGGCAAATGTTGCTATTTTTCCTTGTCAGCCAACATAGAAAACAAGACTGTGATCAGTCCCTGGAGGGCTCAAGGTTTAGCTAGAACTAAAATGTATTATTAAGGCTCTGAGTTCTTCCCTCACTTAAACTTTGGCATAGTACCAAACCTTAAGGGTGTGTGCGTGTGTGTGTGTGTGTGTGTGTGTGTGTGTGTGTGTGTGTGTGTGTATACCTAGTACAGCGTCTGCCATACGGTCAACATTTTAGGAACGTTTGTTCATTGATTGATTGAACAAAGCAAAAATAAAGCCAAACCAGAGGCTGTTATTATTGCTTTCTGCTTTGAATAGAAGAAGGTTGGACTATATGACCTTCTGTTTTGGGTTTTTTCCTGTGATTTTATTGATATCAGGGACTCCTGGACTGGAAATTCACTCCACTTATGCAGATCAGTAACCCATCTGTAACTTCTCATTTTAGAGGGGGGAAATGACTTTCCCACGGTCACACAGCTTCTATGTCAATGAAGCAGAACTTGAACCCAGGGCTTTCTCACTCTTTTCTGTCATACTGCCTCTCAGATGAACCCTCAAGCAAACTTAGAAAATGGGTTTGTTTTTTTCTCAAAGATGCTATCCAACTCTAAACCTTATAAGTCAATATTCTTTTTCAACCAAGGTCCTATAATTCTATAGAATATAACTACATTTCCTAATTATTAAAATTATGTAAAATTCTTTGACCTGTTGAAAAATGAGACATGTATTTTCCCCATACTAAATCACCAAAAAAATATTGTAAGAAAATCTCCTATGTATGCTTTAGTCATTTGCAATCCTAGCAATCTGAGAAAGATTAGGAGTAGAAACTTAATTGGGAGGTACAAAAAATACAAGTCTTCAGACAGCTTTTAAAAACTGAAAACATGTCACAGTTTAAAAAATTATATGGAAAATCTTCAGAGGAAAAAAAATCTCATGGAGTATTATTGGTCACTATTTAAAAGCTGTCTTCAAAGCACTTGTAATCAATGTGAGTCTAAATGTGTATTTTACAGATTAAATATCTCAATAAATAAGACCTAGCTAGAATTGGCTTCCTGGCCAAAAAAGGAGGAAATTACAAATACGGTATAGGACACAAAAACTGATAATGTGCTATTATCCTTCTCTCCAGTCTTTCCTACATGCTACAGCACAAGAGAGTATCTCCAGAATATTCAATATGCCATTCTCCCATAGTACTGCAAAACAAAAATGGCAATAAAACCATAGTCCTGGTTGCCTTACTTGGTGTTTGTCTAAAAATATACTTCTTAGAAGTACTGCCTTTCTCACAAGCACATTTTTTTCCTGTAAGGTAAATATTGTCTTCTGAGAGATTCAAGGAACATATATCTTGTTTTCTTATGTTACATCACCAGATAGCAGTTTTTCAACATGGTTCTGTACCAATAATGTGCCAGTACATATACATATATCTCTGTTTGTTAAAGCTTACAGTTTAAAGTAGCCAACCCGGAGGGGAGCACAACTGATGAAAAGCCAAATGTAAAATGGCTAGAAAGCTGTCAAAATGGCAAGTGTCAGAGGAAGGGATCATCATAAAAACTTAAATCATGAACATGTTCCGTAGTTGGTTTGTTCAAGAAGTTGGTAAAGATTAGAATAGAAACAGAGCTGGAATCAAGGTATATTAGTGAGTAGTTCACCGAAGAGAAAGAAGATAGAATCAAAGGTTCAGAGATTGGTAGATCTGGAAAGGACTTTACTGTTTAACTAAATGGCCAAGGCCTTGTCTTGGTTGTGAAAATGCAGAGAAGAGAACTAATAGGAAAGATGTTGTAAAGAAAAAATATGGAGAGTGATAGAGAACCAGGAATCAGAGAACAAGGTTCTCTTAAGAACACCCTTACCTTGGTGACAGGAAAGAGATTGGCATTCCACACTGTGACTGAAAAGTTCAACAGATAGAAGCCAAAAGATTGGGTGGAGAATTAGTGAGAAAACTCATAGAGAACCCTTGCCATTAGAGAAGCAGAACAGAGACAAGGTTTTAAAGAATACACAGAAAAAGGAGGCAGAGATATCTAGGGAAACCTAGTTCAGATTTAGGAAGGGATGCTTATAGTAAGGAAAACTGCCCTTGAACATGTGTGTGCATGCTCATGCATATCTGTGCATTCTTCTTTTATGCTTGCTGGGAGAAGGTTTAAGGCCTACATTGTTAAATTTGAGGATATAACCTGTGAAGTGTAGAAAGAAATTCTCTGCAGAAATTACAGTTTTATATAAAACTTCTGACATTGGCCCTAAGTGAAAGAAGGACATGGGATCAAAAAACAGAGCTGGAATCAAGGTATATTAGTGAGTAGTTCACCGAAGAGAAAGAAGATAGAATCAAAAGTTCAGAGATTGGTAGATCTTTTTAAAGTAGAGTATTGCTCCAATTCCTGTCCATATTCCCCTCCTCCTGTGCTTGAGAAAAATGCAAGCTCAACAGTGAACCCTGAAATGGCTAGGGTGGTAGAGACGAGATGAAAAAAGAAAAGTGTACAAAAATGAGATGACATCAATGGGAAGGAGGCTGGTAGGACAGATAAGAGCTGGAATGAAGGATACATCTTAGCATGTGAAGACCTGATTCAATAATAACACATAATAGAATTGATAGTCTCATTTACCACTTAGAACTTTTATGGAAATATATGACTTTCCATACTTGCTTTTCTTATCAATTCTCTGTTTAAACTGATGTCACTCTAGTAAGCTTAATTTAATACAACATAGTCGTCCTTGGCTTCCCTTTGGAATTGTCAGATAAATATGAAGAATTGAGAGAAAGCTGGGAAGGCTTGCAAGGATTGATGAAAAATAAAGGAAGGAGGATCAAAAGAATGATTTATCCATTATAGAACCTCTAATTAATTCAGTGACCAATCATGACTTCAGTAGACTGATTGAGAAGCATGCTTCCAATCAATCAACAAGCATTTATCAAGCACTTTCTTTGTGCCTGGCATAGCTAGGTGGCAGAGATACAAATACAATTAATGAGACATTCTCCACTCTGGAGGAACTTATATTCTGATGGAGGAGATGCAAAGTACTGATAAATATATGAAAATAAGCAGTAGACTAGAAAGCTACATTATACCTATTGTTTCAGATATGACCAATGTGCTGATTTATTTTTCTTGTTGATACAAGGGAGGAATCTATTGAGAGGTATGTATAGTGGGGGGTAGGGAATCAGTGGAAAGTGACAATGAAATCAAAAAAGAACATCAATAAAACATTTAAAATTATTATAAACATGATTCTATATTTATCAAAAACCTTCCTTTCCTTTTCATTTCCAATTCTTCCTTTTCCTCACTTTTCTATACAGTTTTATCTTAGCTTCTTTACTCATCTTCAAGATCATTTTTAAAAAATCTTGTATTTTCAGCACATTGCCAATGTGTGAATTTCTTTTGCCAAATAATACAGCTATGCATTGAAGGCTTTATTTTAAAGATTTTTCTTCAATGGGGGAAAGTGGGATTGATTTTTTTTTTGAAACAACAGACATTTTTAAAAATGAAAAAAATTTGTAATTTCTAAAGGAGACTGTCTTTCCCTTCATTTCAAGCACCTATGGTTTCATCAATGTGGAAATTTAGTAGACAGTCTTTATGAGTTCCTGTAACTGAAAAAAAATCACATGATGCCAAATTCCTGATGATGAGAATTAGCTAGGTTGATCCTTGAGTGACAGAAACACAGTGTCTCTAAGCTCATATTCAAATCCTTTCCATCTTTGGTGGAATTTGTTTGAGTTCAAGCTCAGATGTCATAGCCTTCAAGAAGTCAGGTAAACCTCCATGCCATCCTGAGGTATTGGAATAGGGTTTTCCTATTCACTATTGAGGTAAAATAATGAGGGAAACCACCAATTGTAATTTAGTTCTGCAGTTATTTTTACCAGTCCTCCAAATTGTGACATTGCTTCTTTTCCTGGCATTGGTCTGTCTCGTTATAATGCCTTTTTCATCCCGGGTGAGCAGGAAGAGTGCTAGTTACAGCCTCTGTGTTTTGGAGCTTTTCTTGTGCTGAATAAATTGAGATTTCTCCTACTTTGGGTTAACGTGTAAGTAGTAGTAGTACAATTGCAGCACAGAACTGAGGTGTTTTGTGCTCTGAATTGGGGTTATGTCAACTGAATTCAAATAAATCGGATGCGTTCAGGAAAAGAAAAACAAAACAAATCAACCTCCAGAAGGAAAGGGATAATAAGAAATCACAGTCCATGGAAAAGTTTAGGTTCTGAGTGCATGTATTTTTCAGGCAGAACAAAAAAGACCTTACTTTAAACATTGTGTTTCTTCCAGGGGAGGAAGGAAAAGTCTGACAAGTAAAATGTTAGCTCTTTTTTGTGCAGGGTAGAGATATTAAAGGATGCCATCTTTGAAAAGGAAAAAAATGGTCGGGAAAAAAAAGAGTTATGATTCTTTGGACCAGGGTAGAGATTGCTTTTTTTCCATTATGACATTACTAGTCAAGCTACCTTTCCCAAAGCACTTCATTTAGCTCTTAAAGATACAGCAACAGTCTCTGTAGGAGAGCCCAGTCAAACAGGGCATTAAACCATGATACAACATTGCACTACATAACAGAAGGGGATACTTGCTCAATCAGAGGAGAATTGAAAGAAATGTTGGGTCAAATCTGGAATAGGATGCTTCATCTCACAAGCATGATTCAGCTCTTCACTCATATTTTGCACTGGTAATACAAAGAAGAGTTCCTAAACTCATATTATGGAGGCCGTATAAAAATAATGCAAGTTCCATATTGATTTAGGAGCTATCTCTTGGTTTATTTTAGGTCAGATGAGAAAGGGAAGAAACACGTTAGAGAAAAATGGCCCTCAAAAAGTAGTATATGGATGTGTAATAGAAGTAATCTGCCTCTCTAGACACTGAGATGACATAGACTAGAGATGTAGTGTATAAAGTAGAACTAGTAGGTTGATATCTCATGAGATTGGGGAAATCCTCTCTAGAGATAAAATAAACTGTCAACGCAGCCATGATTCCACCAAAAATTTCCAGAGAAGTCTCTGGTTGGACTCCGCAGAATTCTGTGAGGCCCTATAAACAAGGGCACTGGAGGAGTTTGGTACTCTACTCTCCAGCCCAGAAAGACCTGGTTTGAAGTCCAGTCCCTAGAGAGGTGGTATAGTCAGCCAGTCAACAAACATTTATTAAGCACATACTATGTGCCAGGTTCTGGGGATAGAAAGGAAGGCCAAAAAAAGGAGAAAAAAAAACACCTTCCTTGCTCTCAAAGAGCTCACAGTCTATTGGAGGAGATAATACAAACAAGAGTTAGCAGCGGTCCAGTGGATAGTGCTGGGCCTGAAGTCAGGAAGACTCATCTTCCTGAGTTCAAATCCAGCTTCAGACGTTTATAGCTGTGTGACCCTCAGCAAGTCATTTAACTCTGTTTGCCTTGGTTCCTCATCTGTAAAATGAGTTGGAGAAAATATACTCCAGCATCTTTGCCAAGAAAATCCCAAATAGGGTCAAAAAGAATTGGACATAACTAAAAAATAAGTAGATAACAACAGCAATTATATAGTACTTTAAGGTTTGTAAAGCATTTTGTATTATATACACATATGTTATAGTAATAAATACATGTTTATTGTTTATGTTATTTGATTCTCATAACTACTAATGTTATCCTCATTTGAAAGATAAGAAAACAAAAGTTGAGAGTAGTGAAGTGACTTATCCAGGGTCATGCACCTAGTAGATATATCTGAAGCAGGATTTGAACTCAGGTCTTCCTGACTCCAGGTCTAGTGCTCTAACCATTATGCAGCCTAGCTGCTCAGTTATCAGCCTTGAGCTTTGTCACAGATAAATGTGAACATCAAATGAGGAAATACACCAACTAAGGGTGCCTGGCATGTTGAAATAAACATAGGGCAAAGAAAAGTTTTAGGTGGCAGCCCCTCAATTCTCTGGAAAATATGCTAGATTGCCCAGGATTGCCCAAACACTCCTCAGTTTTCTCCCTCAGCTGCTAGAACCCTTCTCTCATCTTTAAAGTCACTGGTGGAGACAGATGTATGCCACACAAACAGACATATATCTGGGCCAGGAGGCCACAGCTCTATCAGAGGGGAACTTGGATACAGATTCATCTCTCTCACCTAAACTCACCAGATGACCCAAATTCTCACAGCTGCAGATACAATTCCACTAGGAATTGAGATCCTTTTAAGCTGTGTTTTCAAATGAAAAATCTGGATGGTTTTGGATGGCTGGGGGGTGAGCCAGATGATCAGCAAAGACTTAGACTGGTGAAGCCGTAAAAGAATGGAGCAGATGTTATATGTGCCAGAAGGCCAGATTCCTAAATAAATTATCTGCCTGTTGCATTTTAAGTGATTAAGGAAAGCAGGGATGTGATCACCAAGTTTTTGAGACACATTTCCCCTCAAGCCCCTCTGAATGTGATTCATGAATCAGAGTTAGCAGCCAGGCACAAGCTGTTGGAGTTCTGAGGGTGGAGGGGAACAGGTACTCTGGGGGGAATTCACACTGCAGAGATGCGGGTGGAAGGCTGAAAGCATCACGCAGGTTCTGATGGCGCACATCTCTGTGTGCGTCAACCTGCAGTCAGCCTGGCCTGCGTGGGAGGAGGAGGGGGGTGACGCAGCCACCAGAGAGCATCTCAAATTCCTGCTGCTTTGCTTTAGCTGTTAAAGGCCATAAAATGGAAACAAACCTGGTCTGTGAGCGAAGAAAAGATTTTTTTTCCTTTATACTGTCTGGGATTTTCAAGCTCATAAACATCGAGTTGCCATTCATAAATATTTATAATTCTGGTGCTGGAAGCTTCCCAGCCTATGTTTTCAAAAAGGAGCATAACTTAACAGATAATAAAAACTGTTTTTGGCTGTAATCAGATGAAACAGTGGCCTGTAGTCAGCCCTCAGTGGAATTTCACTGTCTAGCAGCAATCATGAGCCTTGGGGAGAGCCTGGCCAAATGGATGGATATATGAGGGGGAGGTAGTACCAGGCATTATATTTCAGAATCAGGGTCATGCTTTCCTGTACCATCCCTTCACTGTTGGCATGTGCCAGACCTAAGTCCAAAGACCCTACTTTGGTCCCCTGGATCCTGGTGCTGGAGTATAGCTCTTCTGCCCCCTGTTTTACCATGACTCAAGGCAGTGTGATTAGAGAACACTGTCACTACCTGTGTGCTCTTGGGTATACCTCATAAGTTCTCTAGGACCATTTCCTCATTCGTAAAATGAAAAGGTTGGGCTGGTCAGAGGTTCTTAATCTGGTACTTAACTATGAGACTGGTTTTTTTTGAGAATTGTATTTCAATATAATTGGTTTCCTGTGTGATCCTATGTATTTTATTTAATGCATTTAAAAACATTATTCTGAGGAGTCTATAGGCTTCACCAGACAGGCCAAGGGGGCCATATAAGGGGCATGCTGGAGCCGTCTCCTACTGATTATTAATGTGAGCATTCACACTTTGGAAATTGGCAAGTGCTATGAATCAGGGCTTGGTTTATTGTTTAATGCATCCAACATATTGGAGATCCAGTAGTTAAACATTTATCAGCACACAAAAGGTTAAGAACTCCTGATCCAGAGGCTCTCTAAGCTCCCTACCCACTCTCAATCTTTTATCTCAGATGAAATCCTTCCTTAGAACTGATTACTGGGGTCGACATTTCAGAAGTCAGATTTGCATTCTTGCCACTAAGGAGGTCTTATACTGTAAAAGCAGGTAGCAAACATCTGGCTTTTCTTCCTGGCAGAATGTTTACAGTCCCGTTTGACTGAATCATCCACAAAGCCCAGGGCCATGGATTCCGACCACAGAGAGCAACCTCTGTAGTGGTGAATAGTGATGGTGACTAGAGAGGAAAGTACCTGCTTTGAAGAATTAGTGGGTTTTTGGTGGGAGAGGGAGTAAGGGGGGAGGGGGAGCATCCCCCTTTTCTCCTTCATCAAAACCTCATTCCTGAGTCTGTGTCATAGATTGAGACAATGGCAAGTCTCTGAAATAGATTCTGTGCTTAGAGATGAGCTTTGTGTATAGTTTCCTCAAGGGAAACAGAGAGCTTTTATTTGGAATGCTAGACAGCTACACGTTTGATATTTCAGGCGCAAGTTGCAGGGGTGAGATGATTAATGCAACCAAGCTTATGAGCTCCAGATAAAAAGGGATCAGATGGGGGAGAGATGCAGATATAGATCAGGTGAGGCAGACAGGCTGTTATTAGACTGGCCTGTTAGGAAAGTAAGACCAGTGGCTAACCAGAAGCAGATTAGAAGTTCACAGTTCCATGAGCAGTTCCCAAATACAAATCATGTCCCTCTTGTCCTTTCTGTGAAAATGTAATCTCATAATCATCACTGCCACCAAGCTAATCCTGCCTAGGAGATAGTCCTCTACCTCAATTTCCTGCTCTCTCTCTCTCTCTCTCTCTGAAAGACACTACAAGTGAAAAGCCGTGATTCCCAAACTTCAGATAGGTTATTATAAAATAAGGAACTTGATAAAAACAAGGCAGGATTTTTTTTTTGCATTACGGGATTATTCTTTATAGCATCATAAGAGACTTCAGACATGACCCGAAGCTTTTTCTCTTAGCCGAAGGAATAGCAAGCTTGTGTTTTTAAAGTCCCCTTTAAAAGGATTCTGTTTCCAAGTATTTTTAAATTAATGTTTGGTGAATGGACTGGCAAAAAAATGGACTACATTAATTTCCTCTGAAAAGAGGATTGCTGTTGTTATGAAACCTTGCATTATGCAGCTGGGTCTTCTCCTTATTACCACTCCAGAGGGTTTTCACTTCAATTACATCATTTGGTGGGTGTGAAGTGCTTTGTGAGTGAAAAGCATAGCTCCCATTCTGGGTACTTTGATGTATAAGTTACTTCATCTTTGTGACTATGCCCTCACATGATACAGATCCCAGCACCACCACAGCTCCTTATCCTATGTGACCCCTGTATATATCTGCTCATAAATCTTCCATTCAGATACACCAGAAGTCCTGCTCTCCTTTTAGTATCTCAGAGATGGCAGTGTATCACTCAGGCTGACCATCTGTTATCTCTTTCATGCCATTTTTATTATCTGCCTCTGATATGATCTTTTGTGAAAATGTAGGCTAGGAAGTGGCATCTCCAATATATTACATCCCTACTTTTTTCAGTCACCTCCACTCTCAGTAATGTAATCTATGCCAATTCTCTTGCACAAATTATCAGTGACAATGTGTTGTGGTCTACTTATGGTCATCAAGGATCTTTTAAAATTTTTATTTTTATTCTTAACCTAGACATCAAATAAAATGGACATTTTCATATACATAGTAGAGTTTACCTGAAACTACACATCTCTATTGCATAAAAGAGATAACATGCAAATCTTTCCAGGTTTTTCTGAAGTCCACCTGCTCATCATTTCTTATTGCACAATAGTATTCTGTTACATTCATATATGATAACTTGTTCAGCCATTCCCTAATTGATGGGCATCCCCTCAATTTCCAATTCCTGGCCATCACAAAAAGAGCTGCTATAATTATTTTTGTTCATGTAGGTCCTTTTCCCATTTTTATGATCTCTTTGGGATACAGACCTAGAAGTGGTATTGCTGGGTCAAAACATATGTACAGTTTTATAGCCCTTTGAGCATAGTTCCAAATTGCTCTCCAGAATGGTTGGATCAGTTCACAACTCCACCAACAATGCATTAGGGTTCCAATTTCCCCACATCTTCTCTAACATTTATCATTTTCCTGTTTTGTCATGTTAGCCAATCTGATAGGTTTGATATGGTACCTCAGAGTTGTTTTAATTTGCACTTCTCTAATCAAAAGTGATTTAGACCACTTTTTCATATGACTACAGATAGCTTTAATTTCTTCATCTGAAAACTGCCTGTTCATATCCTTTGACCATTTATCAATTGGGGAACAACTTTTATTCTTATAAATTGACTCATTTCTCTACATATTTTGGAAATGAGGCCTTTATCAGAGACACTGGTTGTAAAAATTGTTCCCCAGCTTTCTGCTCCCCTTTTAATCTTGGTTTCATTGACTTTGTTTATGTAAAAACTTTTCAATTTAATGTAATCAAAATTATCTATTTTTTTCACAATGTTCTCTATCTCCTTTGATCATAAATTCTTCCCTTCTCCATAAATTTGACAAGTAGACTATTCCTTGCTCTCCTATTTTGTTTATAGTATCAGCCTTTATATCAGTGCTCAATAAAATTAGTACAATGTCGTCTGTGAGTAAGATCATTTAGGGAAACTTGCTCTCAGTTAGAAATACTTACTTTGCTTGCACCTTATATTTTCATGACCCTAGTAAGAGTGATCAGAGGTATTTTAATGGTTCATTCGCTATGACAGCTGTTCTCACATTATACAATTTCTGTGACTACCCTTTTGTTATTATTTTAAGAGGAATGAAGAAACAACACCCAACAACAGATTTTGGTTTAAAAGACTGAAGAAAGGAAAAATGAGAGTTTTACCAAGTAACGATCAGCCTAATTCTTTGAGGGATGGTTTGGAAGTTGAACTACCAATAAATTCACAGTAGGTAGCTTCAGAAGGTTTATAGTTAACATTTCCATAAGACTTTAAGGTTTACAAAGTATTTTACACACCTCTTATTTGATTCTCACAAATGTCCTGTTGTCCTTCCAACAAGGTCCTCTAGGATATAGCTCCAAAGGGATGCCTATAGACTTAGATTTAGAGGCATGGGGAGAAAAGGAAGATTTTACATAGGCATAATATACTCTGGCAATGGACCTGCAAACACCACACTTTGTTGCTGCAAAATGTACTAATCTGGAGGAATAAACTCACTGTGTTTCCCCGGAGGGGTTTTAAAATGAGTATAGGGACCTATGAAGAAGGAAAAAGGGAAAAGAGTATTTTAACAATAGGAGAGATTGAATATAAAGGTGAAACTAATATGGGAATCATCTTCTAAATTCAATGAAATTCTAATGAGAATTTTAGTTAGAGCCGATGTTCTTAACCTGGGATCCATGGACTCCCAATGTATCTAGGAATGTATTTCAGAAAGTCAGTGAACTGGGATTAGATAGAAAAAAAAAATTACCTTTTAATTTTTATTAACCTTTGTTCCTTTTATAAATTTAGGCATTTTCTTTTATGCACTCAAAAACATTCTAAGAGGGCTTCACCAGACTGCCCAAAAGGTCCATGGCACACCAAGGTTAAGAACTCCTGGGATAATATAAATAAGGGAGATGTGTATCTTAATTTTTCAAATCAGGGTTTGTGATTAGGTTCTATAAGTAGGCTAGGGAAAGAGGACTTTCTTGGGAGAGAACATCTATAAAAACTTTAAAATTATCCACCTCTATCAAAGCCCTGTTCCCCCCACACATTTACTTATGATTTAAAATTTCCAAAACTGTGGCTATTTGCCTTTTATTTTAAGCCTGAATTTTAAGTGAGTCACCTTAGATGATCTTTCAATAGCTTGTCAGTTTTTGTGACAGTTTTTGGGAGCAGCATACTAGCTTGCTATGGAGACAGGTAGCAAATACTATGAAGACGCAAGAAGGTTTTAGCAGTCACCTAGTTACCTGTTTTATTTAATTATATTCCGTTTTCTGAAGAGGCCTTGTATGGATGTAAAGTTGAATTCAACAAGCATTTATTAAGCATAGGCTTTGTGCAAGGGAGTAGCGATATGAAGACAGAAGGAGAAAAAGTCTCTGATTGCAAGGACTTCTTTTATTTGTGTGACCTTGGGCAAGTTATCTGACCTTTCTGAATTTTCTCACTTTCTACGTAAATTGAGGAATTTGAACTAAATCGTTTAAAACAGTCCTTTCAACACTAAATCTGAATTACTATATTGAGGAGAAATTTCTAAAGATATGTAAATATAGGGTTATCTGAGGAGGGAGAGAGCACTGCCTTACTAGTGACACCAGTCAGGAGGCAACCATACTAGTCCAAGAAAAATTGCATTTTTTCCTTATCTTAGTTTGTCCTTAATAGAAAAATGTTTTTTTCAATGACTTGAGAAATACTGGAAGCTATTTATGATTTAAGATCGTAACGTTTTAAGAAGTAATTAACTAAGTATTTTGTTAGGGGTTTTCCCCCTTCATAGGAATCCAGAGTCTTTGACCAGTGGTTGACTTAAAGTAACTAGGGTATATTTAATTAGCAAGAAGTTCCACCCATCCTGTGGTTCAATTCACTCAATGTATTATAAGAATAATACTTCCTTGAGGGCCTTAATTTCACCATGACTTCCCAATTCACTCAAGGGAATAAGTAGCATTGACATGAATAAGAGTCACCCAGGCTAGCTCATACCCAGAAGTACCAGGCAGCAGAAACACAGAATGTTCCGCTCAACTATTTCAAGCAGTTCTTAGTAGATGAGCTAAAGATGCACCTGCTTTTAACCTAAGCTTGTGGTACAATAACAATCCGCTGTCCCACGGGGGACACCGGAACTTCCTGGCATTTGGTCATTCAGCCACATGCCAAGAGACCTGGAGACCTGCAGGGCACCTGGCAATCATAACCCGATTATCCAATACCTCTATCCTATATCCCCAGAGTTTAGGGAAGGACATCTTAGATGAGTATAGGTTGTCATTTAGGGGTCTGCAAAATGTTACTCTTTCATCCCAGCCAGGAATAATACATAATTCATGGGAGCCCTCTCCCAAACCCTGACCCCTCTATTTTCATATTTGGCCAAAAGGAGTGAAAATAAAAGTTGACTGGCCTATTAATATTCCTGAGCGTCAACACAGCTACGTACCTTGAGCCTTAGGTTTGAGAGCAGTTAATACCCCCTGCTTCTCATCTAATTTTGAGGCTAATAAATAGATTTGTGAAGATTTACTTTTTTTCATCAAATATGGAGTCCCAACATTTTTCTGACTCATGTTCAGAAGTAGATTTGCACAGAGTCAGAGCCTTCCCTTAAATTCAGCAGTAAAAAGTGTCCTATTGTGAGGGAATTATATGAGTTGAGAGCAGTGGTTTAACTACCTATGAAAAAAAATGTACACCTGATAACACTTTTTTTGTGGGGTGGGGGAAGAGAAAAGACAATCAGGGTTAAGTGACAATTAAGTTAAGGCTCAGGGTCACATAGCTCAAAAGTTTCTGAGGTCAGATTTGAACTCAGGCCCTCCAGACTCCAGGGCTGGCACTGTATCCACTATGCCATCTGATAAGTTTTTTTAATAATAATAAGTTTTAAGTTTAATCTAGATTACTAACACTTTCTTCATCACTTTCTAAAGTCTAGACAGTCAACAAAACAATAAATCAAACCCGAATTGTTGCATTTGCCAATCTCCCATGCTCACACTGAAAATTTAACAACCTGCTTCAATCAAGCTGGTGCCAGCACACCCCTACCTGATCTCACTCAACTATTAGACACTAGCTGATTGTAATAGTTGAAGAATTGGTAGGGTGTACTTTGTTTTTAAGAACATAGGAACTGAGTTGGATTTATGAGGACTATGAGGTTGCTTTTAGTTATTTAGTTTTAGTTCCAAGTATCTGCAGGTATATGCAATGTCAGAATAGAGCTAAATTTGATTAATCAGTTACTGATCTATTTCATGACTGGATTTTCAGGAAGCATATTATAATGCCTTATTGAATGAAGGCCATGTTGCCTTACTGTGTTTAGCAACTAGTGAGCCCTAGTCTCACTGTACTGGAAAAGAACAAAGTGTGGTGTAGTGGATAGAGAGCCAGAGAGCCAGACCTAAGCTCAAGGCGCTCTTCTAACATATACTGGCAATTCACATACCCTCCCGGTGCCCTGGAAATTCTCTAAGGTGATAAATTGCAGAGAAATTTTCAACCTTCATTGGTACAGAGAAGGGGTTCCCTATATCAGTGAAATCCTAAGTCCAGGCCCAACCCCCCAAAACTCTTTTCATTTATTCAAATTATATGGCATACACAGCATTCTTCTTTCATACCTCTAAATCAACTTCATCTCAGAGGCCCAGAGATTTTTATCTCGTTCACCGGCTAATTCATTTTTCTATTTCATTAAAAAATATTATTACTTTGAGATCTTACAGAATCATAGAATCACAGAAATGTACAGTTAGGAGTGACTTTAGAGAGCTAATCCCCTCATTTTACAGATGAGGAAATTGGGTCTCAGAGAAATAAAATTACTTGACTGGGTTCACATAGTTGTTAGTGGCAGAATAGGGATTAAAACTTAAGTGACCCATTTCTTAGTGCAATGACCTTTCTGCTAAATCTATGTTACTTTTACTAGTGCTAGATGGAGAAATACCAAGGGAATTCCAGTCCTCCCTCTTCCCTCTGATGCTGATATATGATTTAAACCCTAAAGTTTTGAGTGCTGTCACCAATTAAGCAGATTTCTTTGTGTAAATATAGACTCTTATTTATCTTCCATATCTGTCCTCTTTATTTAAAGAACATTAAACTACTTCATCCTAGAGTTTGGACATCTTGGGGTATAGACTTTATCCGGGTAGTCAAACCATAGTGATAGGGCTGCTAGGTGATGCAATGGATAGAGCACCAAGCCTGGAGTCAGGAAGACTCATCTTCCTGAGTGCAAATCTGTCCTCAGACACTTACTAGCTGTGTGACCCGAGGCAAGTCATTTAACCCTGTTTACCTCAAGTTCCTTATCTGTAAAATGAACTGGAGAAGGAAAAGGCAAACCACTCTGGTATCTATGCCAAGAAAACTCCAGATGCAGTCATGAAGAGTCAGACACAACTGAATAGCAACAATAAAAGCCATAAGGATGTAGTACAATTACCAAATCCAGATAGCCCCATTGTTGTCATTACTCATTTTGTCTGGATCCACCAGGAAGTTTGGTTTCTTCAACTCTATCTTTGTTTCATTTTTTTTTTTTCAAGTCTACTTCTACCCACCAGGCCAGTGAGAGCTGTTTTTCAATCCTCTGGTCCAATTTCCAACTATCTCTCCAAACAACACTGAAATTTTTTAGATTCAAGCTGAAACTGCTTCCCTATGGGTAGTTCTCTTAACACCCTAAGCTGGTAACTATGTTCTCCTTGGTCCCTTTACCCAGAGTTATTATTTCCCAAGTTTCTTTCCTAAGTATTTAGCTATGATCATCCTTAAGGATATGTGGAATGGGTGACCTATTTGTTGTAATTTCCTGCACTGGTGTTGTTTGAAATCATGTAAGAAAGAACAATTCCTTTCATGCCACAATTAGAGGATTTTGGAGGAAATGTCTCTGAGAGAAGTAACATTGACTTAAATTCATTCTCAATCTTTTCCTAATAGTAGATTTTAGTGGGGATGAAAGAAGAGTAGAAAAGGGAAAAATCAATAGGGCACTGGGTCCACCTCAAAGTTGGAGAAAGGTACCAAAGAGGTAGGAAAACCTTGACCAAAGTTCAGGAGAACAGCATTAAAGACAAGTTTTGCCAGCTGAGTCCAGCAACAGGCTGCAATAGGAAAGGCACTGGTTCTGAAGTCAGAGGAACTGATTTCAAATTCTGCTTCTGACACTGCCTGGGTGACCATGACCAAGTCACTTGAGTCTGGGGGGGGCCTCAGTTTCCTCATCTGTAAAATGTAGGGGTTGGACCCCATGGCCTTTGAGTTTCTTTCTAGCTCAAGACTTATGATCCTTGCACATAGCAGGTGCTTATAAATGTTTGTCTAGTTGAATTCAATTGGATTTCTAAATTGCTCTCTACCAGCTGCTGTCCAGAAATATATGGTTTGGTATGAACCAGTCAACATTCAGTCACCTTTGTGTACGTTCTTTTGCTTAGGGAAAATGACAGGCCTCAGAGCCTATCAGCTAATTTAAGTAATAGCTAAAGGAAGACCTAATCAATAAAGCAAACCAGCTGCCAAAATATCACAATACACATCTTAAGATTAACACTTCTCATTATCATGATTATTATTATTAGCAGTTGTTATTGTTTGTCCTTTGTTCTCAAAGAGGACCGTGGCATCAGGAAGGTGATACATGACTTGCAAGTGGATAGGATTTAGATGAGGGAGGGCTGTGTAGTGCTAGTTTGATTATCCATGTCTTGTTTCTCTTCATTAATGTGGATAATTGAGGGTTGGCAGTATATAATTTTCTCTTTTCTTTTGGGAATTCTCTCAATATGAGAATATTTTGAAGTCTTTCTATTATCAAGTTCTCATAGGACAGGTTCTATTGCCTTTAAGAAACACTTTCTTATTTTCAGAGAAGAAGAAAAAATAACATTTCTAATAGCACAGGTGCTATGGCCTATAGGAGGCCTTTCCATATCTCCCTACCTGTTTGTGCGCCTTCCCTCTTGAGATTACTTTGCATTACTTTGTATTTACTTATCTGTGTACGTGTTGTGTTCCTCCTACAGTAGACTGTAAGCCTCTTGAGGGCAGGGTCATTTTCATTTTTATCCCTGTATCCAGAGCACCTAGAATCATGCCTGGCACATAGTAGAGGTTTGATAAATGTTTGTTGAATCACATACTTTCGCTAAGTCAGCTTAGTAGCAATAATATAATTTCTACCTCAATCCTGGACTTTGACGTGTTATTTGTTAGTAAGACAATGTTACTTATGTTTATTTCAGAGTACCGTGAAGAGAAGAGGCAGCAGGGAAATGCACAAAGAAAAGAAAACATTTAACCAGGTAAGTAAATGCTGCATTTTCACTAATTTGAATGAGGAAATCCTTTCACTTCAAATCTTCTTTAAAAGTGTCAACTATCAAAAATTTAAACAAAGCGTATCATTTGTCCTTTTGAAAGTTTTAGACTCACTCAAGGTACACTGCAAGTGGAAAATTTTCTTTCCAAACCATAGAGACCATCTCTTGTTTCCTTTTATATGGCTATAATTAACCAGTGATTTTATTCACGAAAGAAAAAATACTATTTTGCAACTAAACATCATGGAATTGTAGCTCAAGCCTTGGAAGGACTGAAAATTGGTGTTCAAGCGTTAGTTATTGTTCCTTTGGTTAACAAATATTTTGGCACCAAAAGTAGTTCACACAATCTCTCAACATCTCCCATAGCTTTATGGGCAATTGTGAATCACTGTCTTGGACACATTCTAGCATAGAAGGTACACTGTGAATTACATTGTTGATTAACAGTGCAGTAAATTAAGGAAAGAGAATGATCGTGATCTCAGTCTGCCGTATGTGGATATGGCCTTAGTTAAACAAATCTTTCTGGTTGTTTTGCTAAATTCCTTTCTTTCTTTTTCCTCTCAGGGGGTTTCCACTCCTGTTGGGTGGTTGGTAGAACAAAAGTGTTACTGAGATATCAACCCACAGAGCTTCAAGAACCAGTAGTAATTAGAGAGATGTCATAATTCCATGTGAGGTCGATTGTCTACCCCCAACCTTTGATGCCCCCTGAACCTCTTTTCTCTGATTTCCTCCTTCTCCAAACTACTTATCCCCAGCATGTTATTTCAGCAGCCCCAAAGCCTGGCAGAACAACAGGAATGTGGCAGATTTGAAAAATTTTATACGCCCTCTGCCCCCAGAAAACCTGGTTGTGCAGCCAGGGATAATTGTTAAATTAGAATTTAGCTGTAGTCCTGCTGCTGGGACTTAAATATTCATGGACTAGGAACACATTTTCTACTTAGTGCTTCTTTGTGAGGAAAGAGTTTGGTCCTTAAAGGGTAATTACAGCCCATTATGAACTAGACAGAGTCGAGCTTTTCATTCACCTCCTAATGTAGGAGGGAAAGAAAAGATGTGTCACTGCTCTGGAGGGCTCCAAAGCAATGGAAGGGGAATGTTTTTAGCCATGCTCCGCCTGACAGTATTATTGAGAAAAGGAGTTTCTATTTAGCAGACTGGAGGAATGGAACGTCTTGGGAACTGCAGGGCAGGAGCCAAAGCACAAAGGAAGCTGGTTCCCCGGCGCAAGGTAGGAGTGTGAGCGATCAGTGCTGCTTGGGGTGCTGGTAGGTGGTGCCATGACGTCAGACTTGCAAGCCAAATAATATATACATCGATTTATATATTGTTGTTGCTTGGCAAGACCTTTTTCAGTTGGTGGTGGTGGTGTGGTGGAGGTGGTGATTGGTAGTGGTGGTGACGGTGGTGGTCTTGTATGTGTATCACCCTCCATGCCATGCCTGCATTTTCCTGCCTGTGAAAGGAATAGTTCCATGTGGAAACTTCAATTGGGCCTTGAGCCTTCAGACTGCATTCCTGAAGCATATCTGATGAGCTCTTGAAACCCGAGCCTGGCATTCTTAAGCTTAGGGCACCTGGGAATGACTAGAGACCAGGGCCCTTCCCCCAGAGTCTGGCAGAGTTTGGGAAAGTTCTCCATTACAAGATAAGATGGGTATCCAGACCACCTGCTGCCTCTTACTGAGATTTTGATTCATGCCTGCTCTCCCCTATTGAATGAATGTCTGTCCAGCAGTCTTCTCCTCCTCCATTCTGAGTAGGCTGGCTATAGACTCCCTTAGTTTCCCCTTTTCCTCACACATTGACTATAATGAAAGTCATGGGCCCTCCCTTTCTGCCATCACACCTGGCAGATTTACTGAATCTAGCAATAAAAGAAAAAAGTTGGCTCCAAGGGATGCCTTTCAGATACATAGAATGCTTAAGGTCTTTTTGTGGACTCCCGCATGGGGTTTGTAAAAGACTTACTGACATGCCTTTCTCTTGAATTAACATGCCTATTGTTTTTAGAAAACCCTTGTTTAAGGAAAAGAAAACAGAAGACATTTAATCATCAAGTAAGATGAAAGTTGAGGTCCCTTGGTATCCTTTGCAAAAAGCCTCTCTCCCTACCTCCTCTAGTTAAATTCAAGGATATGTATTTAATCCATTTCAGTAAGTTTAGGAGGATTGATCTGGTTAACAGTCTTCGGGAACTTGCAAGTGAAGGAAGGGTCCCAAGGTCAGAATGGTGCTGCAGTTGGCCTGAGGCCGGGGTTCAAAACCTGGAGTTGGTGAACTTGTTTTGTTTTGTTTTTATTATTTTTATAAATGAATTTCAAGATAATTGGTAATTCTATATATTTTACTTTATACATTTAAAAACATAATTTTGAGAAGGGGTTATATAGGTTTCACCAAGCTGCCAGGGGAGTCCAAGACATAGAAAATGTTAAGAACCCCTGGCCTAAGGGTTCAGGTTTCCTTCAGAGAGGTTCAAATTGATCTGCAACTCTCAGAGAGATTCAGAACTTTGGGACAAATGTAGAACTCATTTTGTCCCTGATTTTTAGGATGAGTCTGGCTTGGTGGCTTGAGATTTCCTAAGGACTTTCTGGCCAATATCCACAGCCTTCAGGCAATCCTGGGGCTTTTTAGAGTTATCTCAGAGCAGAGAAGGAGGGTCCGCATATTCTTAAGTATGTCCTCTCCATCACTTACTCCTCAGCACCATCTTGGGGTAATAGCATTGGACTGAAAGCATCAAGACTAAAGGCCTACTCTGATGCCACAGCATGGTGTGAAGGTGGCCCAGATTTCTCAAAGGCTACAGAAGCAAAGTATAATAAGCTCAAGAAGAGCCTACCAAGTTAAAAAAACAAACCAAAAAAACTTTCTATTATGGGCCCAGCAATAGACCTTATGCTTTGTCTGAGGATTAACTTAATGAACCTCAGAGAAAGACTTATTACCAGAGGGCTGGCTCTCTGGTGACAAACTCTTCTGGTTAATAGATATCTATCTGCATCAATGGCTAGAGTAACTACTCCAATGAGATCAAATCCTTGAAATATGAAAGTGGTCAGGAAACCTATCCCAGACTGTGTTCCCTGTGATATTCCCTAATCTTGGCTCCTAAAGCCCATTTTAGGGTGTGTAGGGCATGGTACAACTAAGATGTGATGCCACTGTGGACACGTACCATTATATATATCTAGTTAGTGACTTCTGCCTTTGTCCAGACTTCCCACATCACATTAGGTTAAAGTGATGAGGAAAGAATCCTTAGAAGATGTGATATTTAAATACATGAGAATGTGAATGTCCTTGTTTATAAAGTGAGGGAAATGGAGTATGGGGTCGTTTAAGTAATTTGCCCAAAGTCAGACAGTGACTGGACATGAGTGGTGGAGCCATGATGCTTTCCTTGTCTGCCAGATAAAGCTGACTTCTAAACTTTCTTATTTATAAAATCACATAAAGCTCTTCTATCTCTACTTCTCTTCACTTCAACTCCTTGACTCCATCTGCAAAATAGAGTCCTTATTTGGGAATATATGTTATGGTCTGTGGTATTTGGTTTACTCACAGTTCTATTTTTGAGAAACTGAAAATAAACACATGTTTTTGTTTGTTCTATTCAGAAAACTCTGATACTATTTTGTTTTTTAAAAGTACATTGCATTTTCTGTAGTGGATTATGACTTAATATTGTACTTTTATGGTAGGTGTTGAATGGTGATATCATCTAAGCCATTCTATATGATTTATTTTAAAATTTCACTTCTCCCAGAAGCACTGATAACATAATTTACCTTTGAATAAGTTACTATCTGGGAATTATTTGATCTTCAGTCACAGAAACTCCTTTCATTTTTTTCCTAATAAAATTAACATTTGGTATGCTAAGCCTGGATAAGTATGTAAAGAGCTTTACTACAGTTCAAATAATTCACCTCTATCTTGAAGAACATAGTAATAATAATAATAATATCTAACATTTATACATTATGTTAAGGTCTGCAAAGTGCTTTACATATATTGACTCATTTGGTCCTCACAGCAACCCTGTGAAGTAAGTGCTATTATTTATTATTCCACATTTTGTAGATGAGGCAGTAAGAGAGATGGCCTTGAAGCCAGCTAAGATCTGGGTTCAAGTCTTGACTTTGACATATACTGTCTATGTGATCCTGGGCAAATCTCCATGCCCTCTGTCAATTCTCTGAAGACTATAAGTTGAAGAGAAGGTGCTGCCTTGAATTGGTAAGAAGGAGTTGTTTCACCTGGGAGTTCTCTATACCAATGAAATCACAAGACCAGTCCCTATCTTTTGCAGACAAGGAAACTAAGGCTGGGAAGGGTTAAATGACTTGCCCAGGTTCATCCAGCTAATAAGTATCTGAGACAAAATTCTAACTCAGGTTTTGCTGGTTCTGAATGAAGGGGATAGATGCTGATATTTTAATTTTTCGCACCAGATATTGCTTCCTCCTCCAGAAAAAAAAGAAAAAAACTCATTTCAAAGAGGTGAGGAAGTTATCTAAAAGTGTATGAAAAAGGTGATGATTGCAGTGCTACAATGAGAGAACACACAAATTAGTAGCATGGTCTGCTTTCTGAATGGAGAATAATTTTATGTGCTGGTCTAGAATTCTTTTCCTTGAGTCTTCTCAGCTATGGGTAGTCAGTTTATTGGGTA
>NW_020954590.1:39882636-39885045 GCF_900497805.2 Vombatus ursinus | reverse complement strand
ATGTCTAGAAGCATATTGTTAACTCTTCTAAGACCATTTGGACACCAGTTAACTAGTTACTTGATGAGTGTTTCCATGTCCTACCAATTCCCTGAAGGAATTGTCACCTCTCCAGAGGGCTCCCCCACCTCCCCCAGAATATAGATCATATGCTAGGAGAACATGGCTCAAAGAATATAATTTACCTTGGTCTTTCTTGGTATGTATGGACTTCACACCTCATGCTAAGGCTGAAGTAGATTTGCCAAGCAAAATGGAGGTAACCCACTACTTGGGCCTTTGTTGCCAAGACAGTCTCCTAAGGTATTTCATTTTGGGCTAAATAGGAATAATTTGAGAAGACTGGTCATTTCAGTCAGACAAGAAGCATTTATTAAGTTCCTACTATGATGCCAGACATTATGCTAAGGAATATAAAGAAAGGCAAAAGAGAGTCCTTGCCCCCAGGAGCTCACAGTCTAATGGAGGAGACAACATGCAAGCAACTATGAACAAATAAGATGTAGATAGATAGATAGATACATGCATAAATAGATTTGTCATATCGATATGTGACATAATGACATATTGACAAATTGAAGATTTATCAGAGGGAAGGTACTAGCATTAAGGTGAATCTAAATAGGCTTCTTGTAGATGGTGGGATTTTATCGGGGACTTGAAGCAAGCCAAAGAGGTCAGTAGATGGAAATGAGGAGGGAGAGAATTCCAGGCAAGGGGGACATCAAGTGAAAATGCCTAGAATTGGTTTATGGCATGTCTTTTGCAAAGAAAAGCAAGGAGGCTATTTCCTCTTTTCTTTTCTTGCTGCTGACATCATTGAATTAGAATTGTAGCTCTGAAAATTTTATTTCATGAGATTAAAGTGGGAGGAGGGGGCAGAATAAAGTCACATAACTCCAGAGCCTTTTGATTTTACTGAAGTCAGCACTCTCAAGAGATCAACTTTCCAGGCTGTCCAAAAGTATCTCCCCTAGTTAAATCATAACTGATGGTTGTTTTCTTGCACTGTAGCTAAGTATTTACCCCATACTAATCCTCCAAAAATCTTCTCAAAGTCCCAAGAGGCATTTTCTAAAGAGCTCCTCATCATGTTACAGGACACTTAGCTCCTCATCTCTGATTTCTGAGTTGAATTTCCTGCCATATTCTAGCAACTAAAGGGAAAGGAACCTAACCAAAGAGCTTGATGTTGCATATGCATGGTGAAGGTTTGTGAGTAACTCAGGTGTTTAGGTTTGCAGTGAACTTTTTTCTACTAACAGCCTAATTCACTCATTTCTTTATTTGGCATTTTGGCTTCCAAAGCACATCCATGCATATCATCTAATTTGTTGTCCTCACTACATTATTGTAGCATGAGATGGAGCAGGCTTTTTTTGTCTATCATATACAATCAACCAATCAACAAGTGTCTATTAAGCACCTTCCATGTGCCAGGGACTGTGCTATGCACTGGAGATAATAAGGCAAAAGTGAACCAGTCCCTGCTCTCAGGAAAATTACATTATAATTGGGGAAACAATGTGTGCTTATATAAATATATACAGAATCTGTACAAAAAGAGTGTAAGGAAGTTTGGACAGGGAGAGCACTGGCAGTTGAGGTGATCAGGAAGGACCTCCAGCATAAGGTGAATATTACAGATGGCAAAACTATTGATTAAACATATTAAATGATACAGATGTACTGGTATGGGAGTCCATACAGAAATATTCATCACCACAACTGTCTCCTAAGACATTTGCTTCTCAGCCAAATAGACATAATTAAGGATGATTTGCAGCCCATTTCTCAGCAAATCAGTAGATACCTAGGACAAGATTATGAGTTGTTTGAATCCCCAGGTCTTGGCGTCTTGGACTCTGTTTTGGAGTCTTCATAGACATGACTAACTGTTCCTTGCCATCATTATTTGTGCAATGGTAATCTCCAGTTTGCCTTGCTCCAGCATTGTTGAAGTAGTAGCAACCAAAACAGTAGCATCAACTGATGCCTGTTCAGTACCAGATTACAGTAGTGGTACAGGCTTCTTCCCATTATTGCTGCTGCTAACTCATTAAGTTAGATTTATGAATTAATTAGGAGAAAGGAGAATGAGAGGAAGGCTTTGGAGTTCATGGTGCTACAGGTTGTGTTTCATTTGTCTTTATTCTCCTTTGCTCATTACCTGTTTAATGTTTTTCCATGTGCTCAGTTTTCCCAAACTGACTCCTCTGTTCTGTTTTAGAGGGGCATTTTTGGTGGCATGTTTTTTTTTTCTTGTGACAAAAAGACAAAGTATAAGCTTTTAATGTGTTCACCAGGTGAAACCTTAGGTGTCACCTGTACTTTGCTTGAGTATCTAGCAGCATGGAAATCATGTGTGTGTGTGTGTGTGTGTGTGTGTGTGTGTGTGTGTGTGTGTGT